>NW_009622655.1:19131-37268 GCF_000690535.1 Cariama cristata
GTTTTCCTTGCAGTCGCTTTGTCAGTCCCTCCGCAGGGGTCCCAAGCAGTCTGTATGAGGTATCCTCCCAGACACGTAAGCACACGTTGGTCCTCAAACTTCACCTTCCCACTGGGTGCCCCGGTACCCTGCGGGACACTCCAGCTCATGTCCTTGTCCCCATGCACAGCCTGACCAGGGTCATGTTGGCTCAGCTGCCCCCGGGGGTCCTGCCCTGCCTCCCTGCTCTCATCCACCACCGGATCCCTGTTTCCTCTTCAAGCCTTTTATGTTGTAACTCCTGAGCCACGCTTCACCCTGAGCCTGGATGTTTCCCATCCAGGATGGGTCCTTGTCCTCACACCGCTCGTCCCAGCACAGCCCTGGCTTCGCTGCCAGAACTCATTCTCACCTGTAATTCCTCTCCCTCACCTTTAGCCGGTGCAGCATTATTCTGCCCACGTCCCTGTACTTGCTCCCTGCCTTCAATGAGAGTCATAAATAAGGCATGAGGCACACTAAAAAGGGAGAGAAAACATTTAATCTTTTATTTTAGTTTGTTGCAGTCGAGATGGATTCGGCCACTCAGGAACCCTCCTCCAGTCCCGGTCGGCCGCTCCTGCCCTCCCTGATACTCACTTATGGAGACGGGAGGGTGACAAAGGATGGATGCCATTCCCCTGGGGTTAACCTCAAAGTAATTTTTCTTCTGTTTTTTCTGCAGATGGCAAGTGCCAAACTGCACATGAGCAGGGACATCGTTGCATTCCAGGGAAGGGATGGAGATGCCCCATTAACTGGTTTGTGAGCCCTCAAGATAGAGGTGATCCTGGTCCCTGAAAGCATCAAGCTCTGCACCCCACAGAGGTTATTTGGGGGGGGGGGGGGGGGAGAAAGAAGAAATTATCCCATAGCTAAAACCCATTTAAACCCCAGTGTGAAATCCCAAAGCAGAGGACATCTCCCACCGCGATGCTCACCACGTGCTTCCAGCTCAGTGAAAAATTCAGGGCTGGATTTGGCCAGGAGCTTTTCCTGTGACTGCAGGCCAGGTCATTCATCGTGGGCTTCTTCTGGGAGGGGTTTTCAGCAGTGCTCCAAGGCTCCGAGACCACGGGCGAGCATCCCTGGGGGGAGCGGTCCCTGGATGCTGCTGCCTGCCGGAGAGCTGCCGTGGTGGCTGTGCCGCTGCCGTCCCTCGGCAATGCCAGGATGGATGTGCTGAGCTCCAGAGAAACAAACAAACAAACAAAGGGTATTTTGGTTTCCGTAAGCCTGGCTTCCTGAGAAAAAGAGTACAATCACACTCCCTATACCCAAGACAGCCAGAACGTCTTTCCTCGTCATTTTATACCTTACGAGGCAATTTGAACCAAATTTGACAGTAATAATAGGAATCTGAAGAGAATTATGTT
Source organism: Cariama cristata (assembly GCF_000690535.1). NCBI lineage: Eukaryota > Metazoa > Chordata > Aves > Cariamiformes > Cariamidae > Cariama > Cariama cristata. The sequence goes on from NW_009622655.1 coordinate 20,526, forward strand.
CTGACAGGCTTGGTGAGGATCCGCAGCCTGGCAGAGGAGTGAAAGACATAATTAATGGCCCCACTGAGGAAAAGGCCGCGTTATGAGTGTTTTCCTTACTAGACGTCAGAGACTCTACAGGCAATTAAGAGCAGTCCCCGGGGGAACGCCTTGGTCAGCGTTTGCATTAACCCGTGGGGAAGCCACCAGTAAGGAAATCCCAGCTGGCAGCAGGAACGCTGGGGTCCGCGGGGGCAAGTCTGGCAGAGAAAGCTTTTCCCCCTTTGGGACATCCCACCATCGCTCTCCTGTGTGGATTCTCTGGTGCCTACCACATGGTTGTGCCAGTTGGCAGCCTTCTCACCCACTCGGTCACCTCCTGTCCCACTGGGAGGAAGAAGGAGCTTCAGCCAGGCACAAGGAGCCCATGGGCATGCATGGTCCTCACCGGCTGGATCCTTCCCTCCATCCTCATCCTCCACCAGGGCATCGCAGGATGTGCTGCCCTACATTTCCCCAGCACAGAGACCGTCTGTGCGTGCTTGGAGGACCGATGTGCTTGTCCTGCCATTTCCACTTAGCTCTGCACGGGCACAGGGATGCACCGTACATATCTTTAATCTTAAAATATCACTTGTTACACCCAGAGTCCAACTGAACATTGCTATTGCAGCTGAGGAAACACCAATTTGAATCCTCAGGAGATTTAATAGAAAGGCTTGTTTCAAACCTAAACTTTAATTTTCCTGACATTTTTTTTTTCTTATAAAACATTGCCTTAAACAGCAAATGCAAAAGCTCCTGTTTCTGTCAAGTTTACAGCAAAGCAGGTCCCCCACAAACCATCAATCCAGGGCTCAGTTGGACAAGGGTGGAATTCAGCATCATCTCCCAGATAGATTTTTTTTTTTAAATTTTCTGGCTTTCTATGTCCTTGCGACCTAACGGAGGCTGCCCCAGGGCACAGCAGGCTGGTGAGGAGTTAAAAAGGAGTTAAAAAACAGTAAGAAATTGCCCTATCTGCTGCCTCCCTCCTGCAACCTCACCTGCATCAGCCGGAGGGAAAGGCTTTGTTTGCCTCCAAGATTAGAAGTTCCTTTTCCCTTCATGCCCCTTATTTCAATATTTGGAAACAACACTGTTCTGCAGCCATGCATTTTGTCTCCTTCCCTCTGATAGGAAATAATTTGCCGAAGCTGACGGTGGTCCCCAGGCAGCTCCAAAGCCTCTGTTTTGGGGTCAAATTCCCCCTTTTCCAGAGAGAGGGACCAAAGGGCTATTGGGATTTTCCTCCAACAACTGGTTTCTTCTGGAAACACCAGAGAAGGGTTGAAGCTATGCATGGGCAGTGGCTATATGTGAGATTTTTTGGCCAAAAAAAGGCTGGAAAAGTAAAAACCCCAACCACCTGCTCTGTACAGGCACTGTAATGCCAACAACCCCCCTGCGCTCCCTGGCACATCACCGTGGGTGGATGAAACCCAGCATTGGTGCTTCCCCTTCTTTGATAGATGCAACAAGACCTCAAATCGAAGAGGTTTGCAAGGAAAAGGAAATAAAATAAACAAACCCAAGCGCAGCCTGTGGAGGCTGGCCCAGCAGAGGAATGGGTGGGAATAAAATCATAAAATAAAGGCAGAAAGAGTCAATGTAAGAGGAATTATTTAAGAGGTAGAAGAAAGCTATTAAACAAGGGTGGGGGGAAAAAAAAAAAAAATCAACCCTCTCTCGGGAGGGGAATAAAAATGTTCGCGCGAAAGTAGGCCATTTGCTAAACAATAAAAGGGATGAAGCAGATGATGACTCTAAAATGGCTGAGATGCTGAACTGCTTTTAAAAATCTGCCTTTATCAAGAGAAATGTGGAAAATGGTTTGGACAATTAGGAAGTAACAAAGGCCTCAAAAATAGCTCCGGGGGGAAGAGAAACACTCGGGAAACGGGAGCGTGGCAGCAGCATCGTGGCAGAACGCATTAAGGGATTAACTGACGGAGGGGCTGACCCTGCACTGGGGACCGAGCGGGACGGATGGGGACCGGGATACGGGGCCACAGCCTGTCCCTTCCTGGCACAGCACCAGGAGCTCCTAAATCTGCTGCCAGCACAGAGTAGGGTTTTGGAAAGCATGGAAGAGGGGTGAAATGAGAGAGACTAAGGAAGATCCCGACAAATTGGAGCGTTACCTCTTCTTTGCCTTTTAATAGCAGAGCCAAATTAAAGACAGCAAAGCAAATTCTCTCTGGATATCAGGATGCGATATCGCTTCCTGGGGGGTGAAATGGAGGAATGACGGAATTAAATTAAGAAAGAGGAAGTTAAAATTGAATATCTGAAAGGAAACATTGCTCGGAATAATTCTTTGCTCAGCTGGGGATCGGTGTCCCAGAGGGTGATTGCAGATAATGTCCGATAGCACCTGGATCTCTCAGCATCCAGAAAGCATTTCAATCACAGTTGTGGGGGGCTGCTCTGAAGAGCAGGATCAGGGACAGCACACTGCCCAAGGGCGGCTCAGAGCCCACCGTGCTGCAGGGAAGGGCCTCAGGGATGGGGGAGAACAGGGGGGGAAAGGAACAAAATCACCAGGCAGGGTGGCTTTTCCTGATGTTTTTTTCCCCACATTACAGTCACCTGGAGCCTCTCTTTTCAGGATGAGAAGCAACAGGGAGCAGGAGGAGATTATCTGGGACCCTGAGAGACCTGATGCACATGTTCATATAGGGCATCTGTCTTCTGCCTCAGTTTCCCCCAGGGATGACGTGAAAGAGAGGCCACCACATTCCTACTTCTCTTTCCTATTGCTTTGCACAGGCTGGGGAAACAAAACTACCCCAACAGGTCAGCCCCAAATCCAGCCTTGCCCCAAACTCGGCTTCTGACCATGTTCAGCAGCAAAGAGGATAAACACAGCATGAGAACCTGGTGCTGCTCCCCTAGCTCCTCTCCCCACCTCCCACAATCTGTACCTTAGGGACCAGGACGGGGATGCCCCAGCTGCCCCGGGGTAAATGTCCTCTCGTCGGCAGCTCCAGGCTGGAGAGCAGGATGGCTCCTGCGTCACGGCCAGCGGAGAGGAGGCAGTGGGTGGGAGAAGAGGAGTGTTTCTCTACTAGACCAAGAACAGCCTGGGGCTGGTGTAAATCTGGCTGCTCCCAGGGGTCAGTCACTTCCCCAGCTCTGACTCAGCTGGGCTCTGCTCATCACTGCGCTCCCTGTCAGCCCCATCCTCCTCCTCCGGCCAAGGCTCTCTGCACCTCCCATGGGGAGCAAACACCATGTCCCAAACTCCACTGCTGGAAACCCCTGTTACAGAGCAGGGAAGCACCTGTCAGGCTCTTTGCACAGGGAAAAAGCAACCAAGGCGGGGGGAAGCATGTAAGAAGTTCAGAATAAGGCAACTGGGATGCCAGCACCCCCAAGTTTTCAGAAGTATTTTTAGCATCAAGTTTTGAGCTAAAGGAAACAGCTGCATGAACCCTGGCAGCAGGACAGACAGGAGGTGGAAGCCAACACCCTCATATTTTCATTGCACTTTTCCTTAAACCACCCTGAGTCATGCAATTGGCAGCCTCCCCCTTCATCTGAAATGAGAGTGAAGCATCACCAGCATCCCCCAAAACAGCCTGTCCTCTTCGCAGCACCAGAAGGCTGACAAAAATAAGTCTCTGTTACTGCAGTGCCAAATGTACTCACCACCACTCAGGACCCAAAACCCCACTAAGAGCCCAGGGACCCCTTTTATAGAGAGCTCCTGCCCCAGCCCATCACCTGGGAGGTTGCAGGTGAGGCTCAGCCCAGCTTCACATTTAAAGGACCAGTTTTCCTCGTGAATGCAGTGATTTAAACAACTGACTTAGTTTTTTTTTCTTTAAATTATGGCATGTCCTTTCTTTGCACTGGGCTTGAGGAGAGGAGAAAACCTCCTTGGTTTTGGGAAAATGAAGTCTCACTCAGGGGAACCGATGGTCTCTGGCTTCAGCCTCTGATCTCCTCCCAGAGGAGTGGGGATGGGGACAAGCAGTGACAGCGGGGCGATAAATCAGGGGAAGGGTTTCTGCAGGGCTTTGTGAGCAATCGAGATGAGACAGAAATATCCCCAACTCCAGAGCATCTGTTCCAGTTACCACCCACCTGCTCAGCCCCAGCCAGGGCCCCAGATCATCACTGGGATCTTTAATAAACCTTGCAATGACCCATCCAGGGGTTTAGGGCAAAGAAAAGGGAAAAACGCCCCCGAGTGCACCCCATGTGTTTCACCCACCCCCTGCAAGAGACTGCGCTGAGCCTGGGGCACCCAATTTCTGCTAGTCCTGTTCCAAGGCGAGAAAAGCAGAGTCACCCCAGAAGGATGTGCTTGGGAGGAGAGGAGCAGAGGAGGGCTCTGATTTCAGCCACGGGAGCCCAGGGTCAGCCCTCTCTAGCTGAGCCGCTCCCCAGCTCTCCAGCTGAGGTCCCAGGCTGCTGGTGGTCAGGGCAGGTCTTCTGCTCTTGCACCGGCCAGCAAGTCCAGCAGGGAGGTGGGCTGAGGCTCATTCCTGCCAAGAGCTATGAGGTAGGTGTGTTTTTTGACCAGAAAACTGTTGATCTCCCACCAGGTCTACCTCTCAGGCATTCAGTGAGCTATACAGAGGAAGAGATCACCTCTGCATCACATGAGGATGCAGATTTAGGACCATGAGAAGATATGAATGGTGACGCCAGCAAGTCCAGCAGGGAGGTGGGCTGAGGCTCATTCCTGCCAAGAGCTATGAGGTAGGTGTGTTTTTTGACCAGAAAACTGTTGATCTCCCACCAGGTCTACCTCTCAGGCATTCAGTGAGCTATACAGAGGAAGAGATCACCTCTGCATCACATGAGGATGCAGATTTAGGACCATGAGAAGATATGAATGGTGACCCAGGAAAGACAGCTTGGGTTTTATCAGCTCTAGAAAGGCAAAAAATTTGAGGGAGAAACTTTCTGGTGTGTCTGGGAAGGTCGGGTACTGGGCTCACATTACCTCTGGCACGGAGCTGTGAGTCCGTCACTTGTCTGAGCTGGGCCCATCTGCAGCTACAAGCTCAATGCAAAGAGAAAAAGGCCACCACACCTCCCAGGACAACTGCTGGGCTGACTGTTCCCCTCACACCTTGATGCCAGCGCCAGTCTCTACGCTATGCTAGACTACAAGAAGCAAAGAGGATCCCAAGCTGTCACCCGGGGCTGCGATTCCTTGGATGCAGATGCAACCCTTGGCGAGGAAGAGAGTTGCTGGCCATGAGCCATGCAAGCACAGATTGGTGACTGGTACCAAATGCCATTGCTCCATGAGCTAAAAACTTTATGTTCAAGTCAAACAGGAGAAATTGGTCAAAAAGCAAAAATTAATTCACTCGGCAAGTAAAATGTTGGCATTGTGAGTGACTGGTCAGAGGACGTAATATTAGGGTTGGCGTGGAAGAGGCTCGGTATGTCAAGGGGAGAGTCCTGTGTCAGCATGAGACATGGAGATGCTGAGCTGAAGGGTTGACATTCAAAAGAGCCAAAGGTGCTTTCCACTTAAATTTGGGCAATTGACCATAAAGAGGGCTGGCTCCTGGGCACGTGGCTACTGGTAGCAGGTTCAGCGGGGAAAACTCAATGGGCTATAGAGTCAGAAATCAAAATTCTGCCTGTCTAAACTTTTCGATTGGTCTTGGACAGATGTAGATGGAGAACTCAGCCTGCTCCATGCGCTGGGATGGAGGGGAAGGTCTTTGCCATTTCAGCCACCCCACCCGTGTAGGTGAAACAGAGGGTCAGCCAATTCTTGGCTTGGGTTTTGTTCAAGGAAAGAGGTGCATCACCTCATCCCAGGAAAAGGTCTTGGGCGTTCACTTGCTGGAAGCACCTTGGAAGATAGGAGCGTGAAAGACCAAGACAACCGGTCTCTGTCGACAGAAGCCATCCAACTGGAACAGGCTTTCAGCTAAGGAAAGCTTCCTCAACACGGAGCCCCGGTGTCTGTGCTGTCAGAAGTGATGTTGTAAATGGGCCTTGGATGTACTATCACTTTGTAATACTGTACAAAGAGCTTGGTGGATCAAGTGGAAAAATGATGACTTTTCAGAAGAAATAATATACGGGAGATGGGGGAAAAAAGCAGTAGGTTAGACTGATGTGAATCTACTGTGTTTTCTCTGAGCTGTGCAAAAAGGATTTTTTTTTTCCCAAGAAAAGCTGGCTCTGCCAGAGGTTTGGGCAATAAAACCACATCTCCTGCAATACCATGGCACACAGTACTTGCTAGAGCGTTTGTGTGAGCAGTCAGATAAGGCAAAGTCTTGACCCATCACTTCCCTTAGATCCTCTTTTTACTCATATTTATTAACTTGGTTCTTTCACTGCTACTTAGTCATCACAGTTACAAGCTCCAGCCCTTTTTCCTCAAACAACAGTGAGAAACACAACAGTTCAGATGTACAGTCATGGTTTTTAATACATTTTGCCTTCCAGGGCTGCAAAGAAAGTGCAGAGAAATTGTTCTGATGGCTCAGCTCTGGGGAGAGGTAAAAAGGGGAGCAGGGAATGAGATGGTGATCGATGGAGAAAGGGTCATCGCAGGGTGGCGAGTGTCCCCTGGAGCACGCTCTCCCGGGGCTGTGGTGGGGCTGGAGCTGGCCTGGGGTGGGAGAGCAGAGAGCAGCTGAGACCTTTGCTGGTAGCCATGGTTGGGCCAGCTCAAAGGGAACTGGGAGCTGGGACACTGCAGACCGCGGGTGCAGACAGTCTGGAGCATTAGGACGAGGCAGAAGGTCACCCAGAGAGGCTGGGAGCCGGATCCATTCCCCAGACACTAAGTGACCTGAAGAGTTTGGGTTCTTTGAGAACGTGAACAAAGCTATGTCCCATGTCTATGGAGGGAGACAGCCAGCCATGGCCCGAGTCTCTTTGGGTTGCACTAATGACTGATGCACCTAATTACACCCTTCGTTTGCATACTCGAGGCACGGGCCTAATGACATTATCTCAGCGACTCCTTGGAGCACCAGCCCTCGGGGAGGCAGGTCCAGCCCCACATTGAAGCATGAGCGAGAGGGCATTGCTGTCCCCTGGATGGTCCAAGCTGCTGTGGAGGGACTGAGTAGGGTTGGACCTTTGCTTAATTTAGTCTCCTCTCCATCCTCCGCACACGTCTAATTTCCCGAGAGCTTCTCCGTCCCTCGCCTGCGACATCATGCTGAACCCAAGGAAGCCATCCCAGGGCAAAATGACAATAGCTGAATTCTCTTGTTAGCAGCAATGTAATGTTCTTAGGTAGGATGAGATTTTCACAGAGACCAGAATTTTTTTTAAAGTCAGAAAAATAGGGATGGAAGTAGGAAGCAAGTAAAGGTCTCCTTTCACACCTTTTCCACAGAAAGCCTCCCCAGACTCACCAATAAAAGCCAAATTTGTGGCTGTAATTAGGAGGGGAAAAAAAATATTCTTGTTTCACACAAAATTTCTTTCAGAGTTTGTTTTTCTTGTGAGAAAGTGGAGCTTGTGGGTCACTGAGTAGTTTGGGGCAGTTTGCAATAGCCACATCTCAGCTCAGAGCCAAGGCTGTCGGTGGGGGATGCCTGATGCCTTCCAAGACCTGGCGATGGGCACGATGCTGAGAGGAGCCATGGGAAAGGACAACAAGTGAAGGTGATGCTAAGACATCCCAATGGTGGGTACCTGCTCTTTCTGCACCAATCTACATCTGAAGGGCACAAAAAGGTGTCTGACTGGTGTCCTGCCATTGCTGCTTTCCTGTTTCCAATGGAATTTGACCAGCCAGCAGTGGCTCAGGTCCAGTGCTTTGTTCATTTAAACAGAGGCTGAGGACAAACAAAAGCCAGGTGCCACTTCCTTCTCATGTCAAGGAGAGAGTGAATCTAAACTCAGCCCTTGTACTTTCCCCTTGTTGGACCTTTGTGAATGAGGACTTGCAAATTGCTTTTTAATTTGCTATGATGCAGCCGAGGAAGGCTGGGACCAGGGGCTATGCCATTCACTCCTGCCTTTGTGGGTTTTTTTCAAGTGAGCTCCATTTGCCTTGTGTGAAAAGGACACGCTCAAAGAGTTGGCTTTTGCCTTGGGAAGAAAGTACTCTTTTTTTAAAAAAAAAAGAAAGAAAAAAAAAAAAAGACACCTGGACAGCTTCTAAATTTTGTAGGATGGCCCAGGAGCTCTCAAAAGTCATGAGAGTAAGCCAGTGGAGTTGGTGTTAACGGACTGCAAAGTGGGCTGTGAAGGGTCGAAGAGGGTCTTTCATATCCAGCCGGAGATCTGGCATATTTTGATTTTTCCTCTCATCCTGGCAGGTACTGAAAAGAACTGGGAAGAAGCTGATTCCTCACCAAGGGGAAAATTCTCCTTTCAGTCAGCGCTAGGAACAGGAGTCTGTTCAAGAGTGTGGAAGATTAACACGGTGCAAAAAGAGCAGCCTGAAAATCCCAATTGAAGCAATGGTTCATGGCAAATTTCCAGCGAGCTCCATGAGACACCAGAGCACACACGTGGGAGAGACTCACGGCTCCAACCCAATGCATGAAGAAGATTTCCAAGAGCTACACAACAGAGGAGCAAATGGAGATGTCAGCCCTGCTCCTAGCACCATTTATCACATGGCATGTGGCAGAAGATGCCTCCCAGATCACCCCAGCTTGGCAGATGCCGACAGGCTTCTGACATCGCTCTTCCACCCATCCCTCCTGCACCATATGGCTCTCGCACGCTGGGTCCCAGGAGGCCCTTTCCAACAGCTGCTCTGCTAATGAATCCTTATTAATAACAGGACTCTGGAAGGGCACCAGTGATGCCCCTCTTGAAGGTGAAGCTTTCAGGGATGGATCTGGCTTCAGATCTTCACTTTCGCAAATAGCCCAGATCACCTCCACCACCAGCAGCAATGGTTTGGGGGGCATCGTTCAATGTGTGCTGAACGGCTGGCAGTTAATGGCCACCGGTTGTGTCACTTCCTAGCCTCTCTGGGCCTTGTATATCCTGGGGGCCAACATCCCACAGAAACTGGAGCTAGCCTGCAGAAGGCTGGCCTCCGAGAGGAGTAACATCTCAGCGACTTCTCCTTTGCCACCACCATCCCACATCACTTGCTGTGAGAGAGCATGGGATGCAAACTGCTGGCACTGTTTGCTTCCCTGAGCTCTTTGCTTACGTCCCAGCCTCTCCAGCAGTTGTGTGTGTGTGATGGGTCTCAGGGAAAGCAGCACTGGCAATGTCCAGGACAATCAAGTGAAACCATCACGGTGTGGTCAAAAGGACCGTTCACAAAGCGTTGGTTCGCAGCTGATCTCAGAAGATCCCAACTGAAAAGCCTGAGCACCAGTGCTGTGACCAGTAAGCCCCTGGCAGCCCAGGCTCGTTGCGAAGGAGGTGTGGGAAGCCACCCCATAGTGACCTGCTCCCATAGTACTGGTTCAGTTCTCGGGCAGCTGGGGAGAGGGGAAAACAGACTGCAAAGTCCTAAAAAAGCTCAGCCTTACTCTTGAGGAATGATGTGTACAGTATCTCCAGCACTGGCAGTTCTGCAAGCCCAGGATTTTGGGGATCCATGGGGGTTTTTTTGGAGTATGGTTAGGAGGACATTCCCAAGGCTCACCGGACTGCCTTGTGGGGCAGGGGGAGAAGGAAGGGTGGCTGGACCAACACCAGGGACTCAGTGACCCCTCCTCACCACAAGCCAGCTCCAGCAGGCAGGGTGAGATGCAAGAGCATCCTCAGAGCGGGTACCACCAGCCTGCACCAGGTTTGGAGCCACAGCAGTGGGAGCACCCTGGTGGGAGCCCCTTTCCTCCTGGCAGCTTCCCTAGGTGGTGGGGTTCCCCCCGGAGTCCCTGTGGCCCCCCTCTCCTCGCTCAGCCATGTTAGGGCCTCTCTGGCCACCCCAGCTCACCTCTGCGAGTGGCCTCGCTGCAAAGGAGGAGCAGAGCTGCGGGTAGGGGTGTGTGTGCATGGTGAACATGTGTCTTGCTGAGAAGCGCTAGCATACGGTGACTTTGTTCCTGAAGGCACCAAAAGCCACAGCCATTAATCTCTATAAATAATTTTAGCCATGAAGCCTCCAATGGCTGTTTCCCCCTTGCCCTGGGGGAAAAAAAAACACCCAAAAACAAGCTTTGTAAAGCATTACTGTTCTTGAAACAGCAGAACAGTCTGACCGAGACCAGAGGATTGGAGGGTAATTAAATCAGGCAACTAATTGCTAACAAGCAGTGTTTCTCTGATGGGTGATGAGGACCCTGTGTGCAGGAGGAGCATGGCCAGCGAGCCATTTGGTGGGCAAGCTGCTGACTGATGGGGCTGGGTGGCTCCTCTGGAGGGGCTTGATTCAGCCCCAGGGGTTTTCTGTCCTATGTGGGAGCAGGTCTGGCACAACTGGGGCTGGGAAAGGCCCTGGGTCTGCCCCAGGGATCAGCAGGGTGTCCTGTCTGGACATGGTAGGGATGGTCACCAGGAGACCTGACCACATCAATCCTGTGCAGGCACGATGGACATACACCAGCTTTCCAGAGCTCAGACACAAACTTGGGCTCTTGAGTTCCCAAACCAGAGAGGACACAAAGCACCCGTAAACACAGAGCAGCTCAGCCATGCACGCCCGTGAGCATGGAGCTGCAAATTATCACCTCGGTGAGGGGACAGGGAGAGGAGATACATCACCCCATCAGTTCCCAGCTTTGCCCAGCTCCATCATTCCCCTTGTCCAGGCTGTGACTGGGAGAGAGGCACGGCGTTTTAATTGCAACTCTTGTCCCCAAGCACAGATCAAGACAACAGTGCGTGCTAACAGCGCTTGTCTGTGCTGTGTCCCAACCCCTGCCCAGGTGGGGAAGGAGGACAACAGGACCTGGATCTGCTCCGGGTCCCCAAGTCACCCTCCCGAGACGCAGCTGAAGGGGACACACTGGCCCTGGTCCTGGGTTGGGGCTGGCAGGTTGGGCACAGCACCTGGCACCATCCTGACCAAGCGGTCAATTTGCCATTATAATAAACCAAGGTGGCATTTTCCCACTGCTGGAGCCAGTCTTCTGGTGATGGCAAGGTGAGACAGGGAAGGCACCTGCACCTTGCCCCAAAAAGCTGCATAACTCAGCATAATAAGGGGGATATTAGGATGGCACGAAGCCAATTCACCTTAGCAAAACCTGGCCCAGAACCTCCAGGATCCAGGGGAGGCAGCAGCATTTGCACCAGACCTTGGTACCAGGAGGTACCTTGGCCCAGCCTGGACCCGATGTGGTCCTCACCCGCCTGGGGAGCCACTCTCCCCTCCAAGGGTTAAGGCAGCAGCCACGCTTGCTGATGGAGTAAGAAATTTCACTTTGCTCCTATTTGTAGTTAAAAAAAGCACTAATTCATTCTAAATCTGCCTGAAAGAGCCTTAAGTGGTAATACGCCGATAAGACGACTTTATTTGGCTTAGCATTTAGAAAGTTTTATGTGTGTAAATGGGTGAGGATATCGCAAAGGCTCATTTTCTCTCTCCCTTTTAAAGCGGGGAGCTGTCTGGCTTCCCTTCTGCTCTCCTGCCGGCAGCATTTATATATCCTACCCTTTCCCCCTTTTTCAGCAGGGGATTATTGCTTCATGCAGGACCGGCACCTTGTTTGGTTGATCCCCCCTTTCCCGACAGCCCCATGGCCTCCCCATGGCCCAAGGACCTCTCCACCCCACTGCTCCCGGGTTCTGCAGCCCCAGCCAGACCTGGAGCCATCCCCGAGCTCTGTGGGTTTTTCGGCTCTCGCTGGGGTCTCAGCCTGGGTGACTCAGGGTTGGTTCCCAGGCACATTTGGAGTCAAGGACGAGGCGCAGCCTTGCAGCGATTCAGAGTGAATGGGGTGTGCAAACCTTCCCATGAGCTGTGAAGAACACAACCATTGCTCCCCAAAATTACCCCACGTAGTTTCCCAGGTACCACCCCAATAGTCCTGGGGAACAGACATCCCCATCCATCTGCTTTGGCATCGCCATCCTCACCCCTCACCCCAGCAAACGAGGAATTTCGTTCCCCACGGCTTTACCAGCCTTCGCTCTCTGACCGCTCGGTTGCTGGGGTTGGGGATGTGATCGCATCTGGCTCACGGTTCATTTATGTCCCTTTATGTGAATCACCAAAAAGCCACCGGCCAGCAGCGCCTTCACCAGCCTGGCCACACTCCCCTGCTTCTTCCAGCCCAACACTTTGTATCCAAGCCACCACCACAGCCAGCTCTTATGCAAAACTCCCTATTTCACAGGGAGATTTCTCATCCTGATCCCTCCATTTATGTACAGGGCCATCGTACCACTTCCCAGCAGCTAATAAGGCTCATGAAGTGCTCCTTGTCAAAGGTTAGCATGGCTGTGAAGAGACTGATCATTAGGAGCCGGGAGCCGGCTGCAGGAGAATAAACACTGCCGAGTGGTACTCGGGCCGGCTGAGATTTGGCAAATTTCATAAAGGTCAGTTATCAAATAAATGAGAGGAGATGAGAAATTTCGGCAAAATGCCCCTGCTTTCTTGGAAATGTCTGATTGAGCACAGGGCTTGATGGATGCTATAACCGGCTCCCTTACCTTATGTCTGTCGGTGTCTGGAGTTAATTTTTGCTTGCTGAATGTGAACGCACTGGTGAGGTTTCGAGTGTGTACGCCTTGGGTCACGGGCTTTGCCAACAGCCTGGCGTTGTTGTACAGGCCCCACGTTTATTCCTGCACAGCGCATTCCAGAGGTAACAGCAGCAATGTTTTGTAGTTAACCAGCGACAGTTAAATCGGTGCAAATACTTGTGTCAATGGGAGAGTCACTTCTTCCAGTATTAAAGAGCATTAACTAGTGTGTACCCAGCAAAGGGACAGCCAGGGGAGTTCAGCTTGGGCAAGCAGGTCTGGATGGAGAAACTCAGAAATGTGTCTGGAAGGAGCTGAAATGTTTCATTCTGATGCTCTCAAAAGAAGATATTTCACTTGAGCACACTCAGCTCCCTTCAGATAATTTTAAAGGAAATGTTTTGACTTCTTTTTAATGGATTTTTTAAATAAAAATTGTCTGATTTTAAAGAAAAAAAAGGTAGATAGGCCCTAAAATTATGTTTATTGGGGGGAGTGTGTAAAAGAACCCCTTTCCCACTGATCTGCAGTGATGTATTTCATGTTGGTGGTTTTGGTTTTTTTTTTTCCTTTCACATACTCGCAGACACCCCACACCTCAGAAGCATTCCTCTTTTGGGTTTGCACCAGCCAAGTCACACAGTTCAGCTGAGCTCGGCTCTACCTCCACAGCAACCCAAAGACAGGAGGAGAGGACGAGTGGAGACTGAAGCTGGAGGGTCTGCAGCAAGAAGTGGCCATGGGGACAAGGGACCAGAATCAGACCTTGTCCTGGCGATTCAGCCTGGGACAGGGCAGACACCCAGGCTTGGGTGGCAGCAGCCTCTCAGGCAGCGGTCGGATGTCACCTGGACCTGCAAGATGCCACCAAGGAAGTCAAACAGGAGAAACCACGCTTGGGTGCAACATCCCAAGGAGAAGTATCTCCAGCACCTGGTCCTACTCTGCAAAGTTTGGGTAAAGCTCCCAGTGGACAGGAGCACGTGAAGGTTTTCCAGTGCTCTGGAAGGGAACGTCCTTCCTGGCTTCCTTCAATTGCTTTATTGGGATTGCAGTCATGATGCCATCGGGCTTTGAGGGTCTGTCTCTCTTGGGATGAGCTCACCACAACACTGGGGAAAGCAGGGGCTTAATAAAGGAAGCAGAGAGGCGGTGAGACACAGCGAAGAGAGTTTCATGCTTGCCCTGAACAATCTCTGACGGCCCAGGAGGAATTTGGATGATTTCAGTTTGGTTTTAGCATTATTCCTATTCCATTTAGCTAAATAAATAGAGGCTGAGTTTAAACTAATTTAATCATGTGTATGCAGCCAACTTGCACAGCCTAAAGCAAATCATAATTTTTATTGAACTGGTGTGGTTTGAGTTTAGAGGAAGAGTTTGCTACAAGATGGATTTTCAGAGGGTTTCCTACCCTTTCCAAAAGGGCCAGTGACTAACCGCTTCATTTGGGGAAATGAGAGTGAGTACTGAAAAAAAAAATTTAAAAAAAGCCAGTTTTCAAGGAGATACCTGAATTTACAGCAAAGTTTCATTTGCCCTGGGCTGGCTTTAGAGCCATTTCACTAGGAGATGTGCTGGATCTGTCTGCATTTGGGATTGAACAGGATCTTTCTAAAAAGGTTCAAAATACAAGAGCAGATAGTTATTAAAATGGCAATACTGTGAAAACAGGTATTAAATAGATAATGTAGATCCTCCCATCCATCCTTCCATGCTCTCCCCCCAACCCGCCCCCCCATTAAAACAGCCCAGGAGCAGAGCCCGCAGGCAGTGCACCCTGTTGGGGTGCCAGGGGAGGGCAGAGACCCACCGGCAGCAGGCAACACCTTCACGGCTTTTCCCACCTAGCAGCTGCTGAGATGATCCAGTGGAGAGTTTCAACGGTTTATAACCAAGCCTAATCCAGGTGGATTAAGGACAGCAAGGATACCCTCCGGCATTCTGCATGGTTGCCCACCCGGTTTCCTACCCCTGCTCCAAAGGGCAGGGACACCAGCCCTGCGCACAGCACCAGGAGGGAGCACAACCACTTGCCTTTGCCTTCTACCATTTGCAGGAACGACCAAACATCTGTATTTGTGGCAAGTCCCCTGCGATCCCTAAGGCTGCGATTTGGCAGGAAAGCTTTCACCCTGAAGGGCTGGGGCTTGGCAGGGGTGCAAGCGGCTGGTCTGCGGTCTGGGGGTGCAAACCGGCCGTCCCGCAGAGCCGTGGTGGAGCTGCCAGCACCGGCTGTGATAATCCAGTGGGAGCCTGATTCCTTGCCACGCTGTTACTCACATTTGTTTACTGCAGGAAATAATTCATCTTTTCGGCTCATGCTGGGGATTAATTAATGGTTATGGCTTCTGTGACCCTGTGATTAACTCATTTTCACATAATTGCTTGAAGACAAAACGACGTATTAGTAGCTTTTCTCCCTCCCCATCCCTGCTTGCCATGGCCTCCAGAGGGACTGAGCAGTCAATAAAAACTTGGGTTTGCCTTCCCATTTTTTGCCTTTCCCTGCCTTTTTTTTTGCACAGCCCTCATAGATCCAGAAGAAGAAAGTTGGTGAGAATTGGGGGTGAGAGCATGTCCCAGTAGAAGACCGGCTGACCTTTGGCTGGGCACAGAGACCTTCACTGGGTCCTCCATGACAAATGCTGACCAAATTTTTAAGATTCGCTATCTGAGGGTCACGTTGCACAGAGAAAAGGGCTTGGTTTTGCCCTAAGACTGCTGCAACCTGGAGCAAGACTTGGGTGACACCTTTCCAGCCTCCTGATGAGAAGGAGCATGGTTGTCCACCACGGTTTCATGGCCTGCAAGACAGGTCACCTGGAGAATAGCAAGGATGAACCTTCCTCCTTCAACACCAGGTAGCACCTTGGGTGTTGGGGCTGTGAAGTCTTGGTGTGCGAGAGGTGGTGAGACAGAGACGTAGCATGTGGGTGGGATCCATCTCTCCCTGCAAGTTGCAGGGGACCTGCTCTTGCGAAGAGGTTGGAGTCAAGGCGAACGTGTCCGAATCGTCCCTCTGGGATTTTTTTCCAGCATGTCCTGCCTAGAAACTGCTCTGCACTGAAACGGGAACAGCAAAACTGGCCTGGTGTCAGGACACCGTCCCTTGCTGTGCACGGAGGAGTGGGGTCACCCCTTCTTGTACAGGCATCAAGAGAAATAACCATGCAGGCATGCTTGTGCCAGAGCCCTTAGCAAACAGAAAAGCCACCCCTCCGGGACACAGCTTAAACCACCACTGCCAGGAGATTTAGTGCAGGACCTACAGAAACCCCATTACCCCTCATGGGCCCCAGAGGAGTGGGACTGCCATGGTCCTCATGCCTACCAGGGGGCACAAAGCCCAGCTTTGGGTACCTTTGCTTTCCAAGGGCCAGGGATGGCCAGGATGGAGAAGGAGGTGGGGAGCCTGGAGATCCATCATGACGTGACCTGCTTCGCCCGTTCCTCTGCCAAACCTGAGGCTGCACCCCTGTCCCACCTCCAGGCCAGAGATTGCTTTTCACCGTCAAGAGAGAGGCTGAAACTCACACTTTGCCTAATCCAGGCTCCCGTGGGAGCAGCCGCCTCACCTCCCGCCGCTCCCTCCCCTCCCCAAAACCCATTTCAATCTGAGATTATCGAGTTACAACACTCAGCTGACAGAAATAATAAGCACTCAGCAGGCAGCCAGCAGCTCTGCTGGGCTTCCCTCTTCCCACGCCCTTAATCTATTTTTCAGAGACTTTTCAAGCAATTTAAGCCAGCCTTTCAAAGCCGAGGAGCTTTAAACTTGGACATCGAGAGCTGTCCCTGCTTGTCCTCGGCTCACAGCTCTGCTCCATCCCTGGTCACCAGCAGAACAGGGGATGGGGCAGGGGGAAGAGCTGTGACTTGTCTGGGGAGATGGGATTGTTGGAGGGAGAGAAGTAGGGGTGAGGCGACGAGAGATGCCAGTGCTGGCAAGGTAGATGTGGAAAAATGTGACTGTGGGCATTACGGTCCTAAATTCGGGTTTCCTGCGTGGAAAGCTGGCAGACTGCAGAAAAGGACCCTGACGTGTAATGCTGCCTCGGGGTCTGCCTCCAAGCAAGAAAATCAAATTACATGAGAAAGAGAGATTTATCTCCTTCCTCTGATGGAAGGGAGGAGCACTGGAAAGGTGGTCTCCATCCACACGCT
>NW_009622655.1:37283-49668 GCF_000690535.1 Cariama cristata
AATGAGAATAAAGTTTAAACTAAGCAATTATTTCCTTAATTTCTCTCAATCTTCAAATGTCTCAAATTGCCAGAGGGTTTTTTGGATTTTGGCTTGCCTTTTTTTTTTTCCCCACTTCTTTTTCTTTTTCATCTTATTCTTCCTATGCCTCTTCACTGGCTCTAATTGTGTCATTAGTAATTAATGACTTTGGAGGGAGACATTTTCTTTTTAATTAAAGGAAGAAAAGAGGAAAGCTGTAGCGACATGCAGGCATCATTCCACCTCCGGGCATGGACAGGATTTTCCTGAAGTAGTTTATCTCTCTTCCAGCAACTGGGGAAGGGGCTGGGCCTGGCCTGGGGACATTCTCTGTGCTGGTGTTCCCCAGTTTGGAGAGCTCATCCTCCCACCTCCTCATCCAGGGCAAGGAGCTCTTCTGTGCCTTGGTCAAAGTGAGCCAGGGAGTAAATTTTAACTCCAGGAGAGACATCCTCTGAGTGCAAATTCACACGGAGAAGGCAGTTTGGATGGTGCAAAACCTGCTCCAGAGGTGGCTCTTCTCCTATGGACACCACAGAGAAGACCTCAGGCTCACCTGGTCCCCTCCAAACACCTGGAGAGTTTTGTAGAAGCTCATCCCACCGCTGCCCTGGAAGCTGAAGAGATAGCACAGCCACTGTTCAGACCCCAGCAATGCTACGTTGTCCCCACCGCTGGTTGGGGAGCCCTTCTCCGGCCACACCGCAGACGTGCCAGCCTCGGGGACAGCCAGGGCATCTCTCGCTGATGCATCTCGACCAGGATCTGCTCAGTGGCTGCAGCGAGGATCCTCTCCCCACCTCTGTGCTCAACGGCTGTGAGCTGCCCAGCTCCCGAGAAAGCAGCGCAGGAAAGCCACATGTCCTATCTCATCTGGCAAATGGGTAATTATTCCTCCTGCCGATGCTTGCTGCTCCATCCAAGTCGATGCGGTGCTCCATTTGTCATTGTTTGTGAGAGCAGGAAGGGAGGCCACCGCGCTGAATGGGAATTGATTGCTTGGATGCCAGCCGGGCTGGGCAGGCAGCCTGGGCTCTGGGTAATTGCAAATTACTCCTTTAGCGCCTGTACGCTGCAGAGTCGCACGCCGGGATCCCTCCAGTGACTCCCCGGCTACTGGGAGAACTGGTCTGCTCCCAGACAGGAGGAGGAACCACCAACGGGATGCAATGCAGGCCTTGGGAGAGGACAGCAGCCACCC
Source organism: Cariama cristata (assembly GCF_000690535.1). NCBI lineage: Eukaryota > Metazoa > Chordata > Aves > Cariamiformes > Cariamidae > Cariama > Cariama cristata. Next base: position 38,506 of record NW_009622655.1, read on the forward strand.
ATCTTCATTGTAGATTTGCTGATGCTCCTCAAATTACTTCCAGCAGTTGGTAAAAGCGGTGAAGGGGGTTTTGGAGAAGCCTGTGGGAAGCAAAATGACAGGGAAGGAGAAAAAGGAATGAAGCCCCTCGGCTGCAGATGTAGTTCTGTGAAGGATACAGCGAAACGCAGTGGGAAAGGAGGGATAATTGGCCCTGAATTAGCGGCTGACTTTCAGGCAACAGCTCCTGGGGCTCCCGCAAACAGTTGGGAGCAAACACCTGCCCAACAGTCAGGGGAATTAAGGGGAAAAAAATAAAACCCCCCAAAACCTAGCACAAATGTCAAGGCGATACAAAGGAATGTGCACAAAATAGCACAGGACATTTTCTAAGGCCATTATCTGAGATTCACAGTGCCTCTTAGGTGATGGGCTCGGCGCCGGCTGCCTCCTTGGAAAAGCTCTGCGGAAAGGAAACAAGGGTGAAGAGAAGAAAAACGGCCGCGGTTAATAGGGGAACAGAGAGCACGTTACGGCAATGAAAGTCAGAGATGATCTTGACGCCCAGCGGGGAGCCCGGAGTCAGTGCGAGCCACAGGCGTTGTGCTGTGCCAGCCCGGATGAACCAGGGATGCTGAGCTCGGAGGGGAGCACGGATGAGCGTTCGCCTTTCCTGCTGGTTACAGACTAAAAGGAGGGATGTGAGGGAGACAATTTGCTGTGATTTGCAGGTGGAGGAGGGATGAGGAGTCTGGCTGTCCCCAGATATGAGAGACCAGGCTCAGAGGTGCAGCAGGGAGGAGGAAAGGAGCTCGGGGAGGTGGGAGTGCAATTTGTGGTCCTGCACTCTGGGCTAAGAGCTGATCCTGGCCGGGGTGGGGATGCGCGCCTGCTCCTGCAGGGTGTTATTACAGCAAATGCATTATGTGAGGTTTTACCATTCAGCTATGCTGTCCTCTGCAGTGGTCTCCCGCCTTGGGAGCAGGTGAGTCTTGCACTGGGGATCAACTTATAGCAGAGAAGAAACTTTGGGATTTTGAGAGATCCTGGGTCTTCCTGAGCTCTGGTAGTTTTCTTGACTGACCCATCCTCAACGCTGAGATGTGGCGTCCCGCCAAGGTCTCCCTCCTTCCCTTCGGTCAGACTTCAACAGAGCAATGACATGGAAAAGATAATAAATCTGCGACATTATTCAAGGCAAGCCAGGAGGTAAGCTGTCATTATCCACCCAACGCTATGGGAAGAGATGATGGACAGGATCACACGGGCCGCCGAGGGCAGCCCCAGCCATTCCATGTGCCCTGGTGAAAGGTGACTGCTCCCAGGGGACCGGGGACCGACCCCTCCAGCCACACCACGCGGGTGACAGCCGCTGCCACCCCTCCTGCACCACGGCACCTCACGCTCGAGGCAAATCGATCTACCGGCTCACGAAGGCCCCATCCTGCCCCTGCTCCTCCCTTTCACTTCCCCCCTTCCCTTTTTGCCCCGTTTTTATTTTCGAAACTCTCAGGGAACCTCACATTAACTGCAGCTTTGAGATAGTAATCAAGCTATTTCGAGGCAGAGAACTAATTTAATGCATGAATGACTTTAGCTCAAAAGAAGAAATAAGGACACTCAGGCATCCTCAGGGAGCAGAATAATAGGGTAATTTGCACAAGATGAGGAGTAAGGGGAAAAAAAGGGCCACTACTTCTTTTGCATAATCTTCCTTATAAATCTTCTTTCCCCCGTTTGCTGGCCACCACCACCAATCGTCGAACATCCGCGCACGCTGGTGCTTCAGAAGAGGCAAGAGCTGGGTTCATCTCCGCGTGATTTCTGCTGTGGTGCTCACAAGGGTGGGAGGAGGGGGATAAGGGACAAGGTTGTGTGGCTCTTTGGGGCGCAAGGAAGGCTTAAAATGCCCTCAGCCTGTGCCAGAAGCAAGGAGGCACTGAAATTTCTGGTGCTCGAGAGAAACTCCACTATTTCCAAATGCCTAAAGGAAGGAAAGGGAAGGGAAGATGGGAAAAGTGGAGAGACGCTGCTCAGAATGTTTCCTTCTGGTGGCAAGACTCTAATATTTAGAGCTGCCTGATTATACAGAATAAAAGAAATGTCAGCATGAAAATCATGTGGAGGTGAAAAATTGAAGCTTTCCCTTCCAAATGTGTGGAAACAAGGATGTTTTCACTTTACCACAATGCTCCATGACATATTTTTCCCTTCCCTTCGCCCTCCCAACCAACATTTGATTGAAAGCACCACTTTCTTGCAGGAAGCTTCCATTTTGAGAAAATCGCCTTTCCCGTCAATAAAACCGTTCCTCCTGAGGATTTCCAAGCAGCGTGCAAATCCATGAGTATGGTCAAGTGCTGTGAGTAACAAAGTTGGCACAGCAGAGGCACACGTGGTCACAAATCCACATGCCTGGGCTGGACAGGGACAGGTCCGTCCAGCCCTGCTGGCACTGGAGAGCCTGGGACAGCAATGGCAGCACCTGGAGCAGCCTCGGGATGCACAGCCGAAAGGGATGCTCTCCTGGCTGTGGGAAATTATTCAACTCTAGATTGGACACGGCAAGTTCTGCCATGAAAGCAGATGATTTTTCTTGGCTTTCGTCCTGGATCAGCTCCCTTCCTGGGGCAGGTTCCGTCCCTGCAGCATTTTGAGTGGGGCGAGGGAATTGCAGAGCAGCTGCTGTAACTCTGTGCAGGCAGCATGGGATCGGCTGCAGCGAGGAGGAGCCCCGTTGCCCCCTCTTCTTCTGCCCCCAGCCCCAAGGAAGCAGGATCCAGGTACAGACTCACTGTAGCCACCTTCCTACATCCCTGCCTTGCTCCCTGCCCGGCTCCAGCCACTCTGCACCGACAGGGAAAAAAATATAAGTAGGTCAGAGCCCCATTTGTCCGATATTTTGCACCAGGTGGAATGACTGGAACCGGCAGCTTAATGGATGGATCTCACTTGTGAAATTACCCAGCACAAAAACATGTGTACCTGCAGGGCACAGAGGCTTGGTCACACTGGGAGGAGAGGAGATTTGATCCTGTCACCAGCAAAGAATGGATGAAAAGAGCCTGTTCCTCTCCTCCTCCCTCCCGTTTTCCCTGTCTCTGTAGCCAGGGCCGTGTGCTGGCCCAGGGAGAGCTCGCTGGCTGTATTTCTCCTTCCTGGCTGTGCCATAAGGAAGCAGGAGACCGGCCTGGCTCAGCTGGGAATGGACTGAGCCTTTTATTATGCTGGGCTGGAGGCTGGATTTACAGCCAGCCCAGGGATGCACTCTCTAGATCCAACCCACATCTATTCGGACAGAGAAAATGTGGTTCATTAGGTAATTTCTTACCCCTTTTAACAACGGAAAATGGATAAAGTAATGCATATGGGGGAGCCGTTTTACTTTCTGCATAAAGTCTTAATAAATAACCTTTCATAATCCACCGGCCTTATAAACTTCTCCCTGCTCTTGGCAAAGGCTCTTGAAGTAGCATGTGGCACGTGGGCTCATTGCAATGATAAATAAAACCAGCCCATCGCCGAGGCGTTCCCACCCCTGCAACCCCCAGGGAGTCCCAGCCGCTGTCACCGGTGGGGTGCTGAGAGAGATGCTGCCATGCCTTGACATCACCTAAGCTATCGCAACCGCTGCATGTGCTGCTGCAAACACCAGCTCCCAGTACAGCAAAGCCAATGCAATGGGTGTCCCCAGGGAAATGGGATCTCCTGCATCCCTTCTAGAATGGTTTGGGTTGGAAGGGACCTTTAAGGGTCATCCAGTCCAACTCCCCTGCAATGTGCAGGGACATCTTCAACTTGAGCAGGTTGCTCAGAGCCCCATCCAACCTGACCTTGAGTGTTGCCAGGGATGGGACATCTACCACCTCCCTGGGCAACCTGTGCCAGTATTTCACTACCTTCATTGTAAAAAATTTCTTCCTTATATTTAGTTGAAATCTATCCTCTTTTAGTTTAAAACCATCATCCTATCACAACAGGCCCTGCCAAAAAGTCCCTCCCCATCTGTCTTATAAGCCCCCTTTAGGCACTGGAAGGCTGCTCTAAGGTCTCCCTGGAGCCTTCTCTTCTCCAGGCTGAACAACCCCAACTCTCAGCCTGTCCTCACAGCAAAGGTGCCCTCAGATCATCTTCGTGGTCTCCTCTGGACTCACTCCAACAGGTCCATGTCCTTCTTGTGCTCAGGACCCCAGAGCTGAAGGCAGTACTGCAGGGGGGTCTCGCCAGAGCGGAGCAGAGGGGCAGAATCCCCTCCCTCGACCTGCTGGTCACCCTGCTTTGGATGCAGCCCAGGACGCGGTTGGCTTTCTGGGCTGTGAGCACTCATTGCTGGGTCGTGTGGAGCTTCCCATCAACCAGCACCCCCAAGTCCTTCTCCTCAGGGCTGATCTTGATCCACTCATGGCCCAGCCTGTATCCGTGTTTGGGATTGCCCTGACCCGGGTGCAGGACCTTGTACTTGGCCTTGCTGGACCTCATGAGGTTCACATGGGCCCACTCTTGAGCTTGTCTGCATCCGTCTGGATGGCATCCTGTCCCTCAGGCATGTCAACCACACCACTCAGCTTGGTGTCATCTGCAAACCTGCCGAGGGTGCGCTTGATCCTACTATGTCATTGAAGAAGATATTAAACAGTACTGGTCCCAATACGGACCCCTGAGGGACACCGCTTGTCACTGATCTCGATCTGGACATTGAACCGTTGATACCCTTGCACTGAGCGATATCCCCCATCTCACCCCAAGCCCTAACTCGATGCTGGATGCCCATGCAGAGGAGCACGTGGGTGCTGAGAAGAGGAAAGATACGGAAACGCATCCTTGGGTGGGCTTAGAAAGACCCCATGGATGGAAAGTGAGAATGCCAGGAAAGAATTGTAGCATCTTATTAGTAAAGGCCATCTGAGCCTCTAATTAAAATTTGCCTAATGACCTGGCTGCTTCGTCATTTTCACTATCAGAGACGTTAATTTAAAGTGATGGGTACTTAGGCAAAGACAAAATTAATTTCTCCTTTAAAAAAAAATTAAAGGGGCAGAGCGTGGAGTTGGCCATGCTCCAGTCTGCTGTCCCACCGCAGGAGGAGCTCAACGCCCGCGCCACAGTGGGGCATGTCTTGGTGAAGATGGGAGGAAGAGAAGGAATGAGCCACACAGAGCAGATGTTTCTTACCCTTAATCCCTGCTGGAAAGGGGCCCAGACGATGGGATCTTGTTACCACAGAGAGAGAGGTCCCACTCTACCTTGGTGGCTCCAGTGACGTTTGGGTAGGGTTGTCCCAGCATTGCCAGCAAGTGATATGTCCTGCAAAATGCATGCAGACACCAGGAATCAAGTCTGGATTTTCCTCAGGGACCGGGGTGGGAAAGATCTATGGCTCTCCCCCTAAACTCTATTCCTATTCTCCAGCTTTTTACTGCAGATAGGACATCTGATGCTCTTCAGCTTCAGCCTTGTGCCCTCAGCAGATGCCCTGCCCTATCCCTGGAGCCACCTGCCCTTCTCTCCCCCTCGCCACCCCCGCTCACTGTCAGCAAGTTCACTTTAAACACCCAAACCTATCTCCGCAAATTTGCTTCCACTTCCGCAGATCACCCAAAAGCGGAAGGATGAAGATATCCAGAAAACAACGTTATCGGTCTCCCAGTGGTCCCCGTTTACCATCCACAAGCAGCTCTGCTCCTAGGTGCTCCCTGGGGATGTGGATCCATCCCCATGTGCATCCCCCTGCACCGCCAGCCCTGCCTCTGCCCATGCTCCCACCTGAGCAGTGAAGATCCCTGAAGGTATCTCAGCCTTTGCTGTGTCCCAGCCCACGGAACAGTGATCCCGAGCCATTCCCCGGCCACCTCCTGCCTCTCGCAGTGGCCACGCCAAGGCCAGTGTGCGCAGCCTGGGAAATCACGGCTGCAATATTCCTCCCCATCCCTCTCTCTCTGTTAAATCAGAGGCTGCGGTGGTTTTAGTGTTCAGCGTTGGTAGTCCATACCTCATTGTTCATGCCACATTGATTCTCAATTCCAGCCCTGTAGGTTATTTAATTGGGTAGATATCCCTTCAATTTTCTCCTCCAGCGATATTATTGATGGCTGAAGTCTATCCATTTCTTTGCACGAGGCTTCAAAAGGAGCCTGTTAACAATTACAACAATAGTCAAACACTTTGCTGTCGATTGTACTTCACAGCCCCAAATCTCAAACAATCCATTAAGCCCATCTTGGAGGTATTAATTGTCCCAGGTTCAGTCCAGAGATAGTTTGTGCTGCCCTTCAGGCTGAAATCATTACTCTTCACTCTCCATTTCTCTCCACCAAGTACTTTTTGAGTTGTGAGCCAGACCAGAGGACTGGCCCCCCTTGCAAACCTCCCAGCTCACAGCACGGTGCCGCCGGGGTCAGCCGGTGGCCCCGGTCCCCAGCTCACCTAAATCACACCTGCACCGCTGCACCCAAGTTGGGGACCGGCCATCGGGGCAGGCACCAGGACAGGTCTGCTGGTAAATGAAACCATCCTCCTTGGGCAGAGATGGAGCCCATCTTGGGGAAGAGGGCCACCAGGAGAAGCTTCTGCTAGTGGAGCAACTCTGCTACCCCCAAACCCAACCAGTGGTTTTGCTAGCCTGGGGTTTATGAAAGTGGGGAAATCTCTCCTCTAGGCTGGTTTGCAGGGTGTATTATTTGGAGCTTGTTTTCTTTTGTGCATGGATAAAAGCTAGATTGGTTCCAGCTTCACTTGCACGTGAGGTAGTCATGCTAAAGAAAAAGGAGCTCTCTTTCCCCAGCGAGGTCCCAGAGCTGCCGAGGTCCTCTTCTGGCACTGAGAGCACCCAGGTGCTTCCCGGGGGGTCTCTCTCTCCTGCAATGTCGCACAAGGAATTCCGCTGTGCCGGTCCTTTGCTATCTGGTGGAGGGGCTAAAGCTGCTAGGAGCAAACTGTGGCAAATCACTTCGACTCACTTGCTTCACCTCTCCAACTTCCAGTGTTGTACAGGGGAGGAAACGTTTTATTTCAAGTTCTATCCTTTTTTCTTAATTTTTGATGGATACAGTCTCAACCTTAACACTATCTGAAAATGAATATTTTACTATAGTATAAAAGCTGAAATTCTATGAATTAATTATATTTAAATATTATACTGAATATTTGAGTCGCGGGGCAGGATAGCCAGTGTTGGAAAGGACCATTTTGGCCGTGCCCGTGCTGGGCAGACCTCAGCAAATGTGATCCATAGCTGCAATTCCCCGACAGCCCCCATTTCATTGATGCTTTTCTTCCTTCTTTCTGCATTTTCATGCAGAGGGCTGAAGAACTACAGGTCCGTGGCTCCCTCAGGCTCCTGCACCGAGGTTTCACTCCAGTAGCTCTCACACAGCCATCTCACAAGCCCCCCAGACTTGTTTTCTCAACAACACGATGCCCCCGTGGCCGCATCCAGCCCCAGCCCCACGACGGGGCTGCAGCGTGGCAGAGAAACGCGTGCTTCGGCCAGCGAGGCTCCGTGGCCAACGCTCCTACTGCTGTCACTAATTACTCTGGGGCTGCTGGTTGTGCACCGTCTCATTAATTACCTGCAGGTCACAGCAGCGATTCTTCCCATATGAAAGCTGCACCAGTAATTTCGTGTTTCAAATGAACTCTGGGAGCACCCTGCAAGTCATTCTTTGCGGGAGAATAGAGTGTAATATCTATAATTAAATGCAACGGGGATGGTCTAACAAGAGCACGCTGAGGAACTAAGCAGAGACAGCTGCTCCGTTCGGACACCCAGAGGGATTCCCTTTGCTGCCAGGGTTTTGGAGCACGAGTGAGGAGGTTTGCTGAGACAGGAGCTACCACTGTGGTGGTGAAACAAGGTGATGCTCAGAACGATGCCGGCCTCGATAGGGCATCCTGGTATAAACATATCCAAACCACACTGTGCCGTGAGGTTATTGGGTGCAGGGAAGGAACAGAGCTGCAAGAGCAAGGCGACAGTGGTGACCAGGGGCGACCGCATCTCTCCTGCACACCAGCCCCATCCCTTGCTCCTCTGAACGCATCTGACCCACCTGCACAAGGTGCTGGTTCCTGTATCATCAACAGCCTCACACTGCCGGGCCGCCCCTGCCGAGAGCTGCCCCAGCAGCTGAGGATGGGGGCGGTGAGCCAGGGAAGGTCTGGGCTGCGGAGGAGGAGGACGGGGAGCTCAGGACCACACTCACCTTAAGGTGACTCAAGACGGAACTGTTTTTATAGGGAGCACAGCGTGAGAAGCTTGTATGCCATCTGCTCCCGACTGCCCGGCATCCAGCGAACCAGTGTGCTGCTCTTTCCTACAGGCTAAAAATACTCCCTTAAAAAAAAAGTAAAACAAAAAAAAACACAGAAAAAGAAAGAAGATGGGGAAATGAGAGCAGTATAAACAAAGACTCCATGGAGACCAGAGGCTTCATCATGCTCTTCCCACTGTATCAGGCCCCTTCCCCCATTTGCTTCATCTCTGCCTTACATTTTAGGGCAGAAACATGCTCTTACTGGTTTTCTATAGCTCTGGAAGCATGCACACGCGCACACGCACACCCCAACCTCACGTACAGGCCATCTGCGCTGTTAACAGAGCTGAGGGAGTCGAGCCACCCCTCTCGCTCCTCTCCTCGGTGGCGAAGGTGAGGCGGAGGCAGGTCGGAGGGCAGTGGGATGGAGAGTCAGGGACCGGTTTATAGACAGAGCCCCCCCGGGGAGGGATGGGTTCAGCTGCTCCTGGCAGCCGCCCTGCCCCGGGAGCCCCAGCAGCAGACCCCACTCTATCACTGGAGCTAGCCCGTGACCAACTCCATCCCTGCCCTCCCTAGGGTACTCACCAACAAGCCACGATCCTCTAGCAGCAGGTCCCCAAACCTGGATGCTTTTTGCCTCAAATGTGACCAATGGCCCCTGCAAATCCTTTTGGGACCACACTGATGACCATGGAGTTGGACAGGAGGTTAGGACTCAGGCATTCAGGTTCTTGCCTGTCTTTTGCCACGAACACAAGACAACCCGGGATAAGCTGCTTTTCCCCCTCTGAGCCTCCGCTTCCCTCCCCATCCAGTACCGGTTCACTGCCTGAACTCTCCACAGCAATGCCGGCCTTTTGCAGGGCTGATGTGCACCACAAAGCCCCAACATATGGACCCACCGCAGGCCACCACCTCGCTCCCAGCAAGTGAGTGCTCACAGCTGGGCAGGCTGAGAAAATTCCATTTGCAAGAGGCACACAACAGCTTTAAGTGATGGAAATCCTCCTTCCTTGGGCAGAGAGAGAGAGGAAAGGGAAAGATAAAAAAAGCTCTTTCTGGGGAAATTAAATTGGACTTCAAATTTACAGGGTCTTCATTTTGTTCTGGTGATAATGAATTAAGCTCTTGCTGGCAGTTATATTGCTGCAGAAATAAGTACCGGTTAAAAGCACTTTTGGAAACTATGACTTTCATTTTAAAGCTGCCACAATTTACATTTAATCCATTCATTAATTCATTTATTTATGCTGCTCAGGTACAAAACCTCACATCTCTCCTTTCCCAGGATTCACCAAAACGCCGTTTTTAACCCCAAACCACTTTCCACACGGACCAAGGGGCCTGGGCAGGGCGAATTTCCCTGCAAGCATTTTCTCAGCATCACACAGGGCCCTCCAGGAGCTCTGGCTTGGAAGTGCTCGACCAAACCTCCCTCCTTCCCGGGACCAAACACACGTGCAGATGGAAAAGGCGTACGGTGGGCTCAGCAGTGACCACCTCTGACAGCTGTGAGGAAGAAGCCACATCTACCGGGCCTCCTAACAGCACTCCGGATCAAATGATCCGGAAAACTGGCTTTTCCTTTGCACAGCAGGAGGAAAACTCCAGTGACCGTGTATTAATGTTTTGGTTCCCTCTCGCTAAGGATCTCGCTGCGGGCGTGGAACAAGCCCACACAACCAGGGCCACGAAGCAGTCTGGGCTGGAGGAATCGGACAGGAGTTTCCAGTAACTATGAAAACAGGCAACCAAAATCCTAGCGCCAAGGACAGCCTTGCCCCCACAGCCCCGAGAAGTGCCCACGGGCAGTTCCCACACTGCCACCCCACCAGCAAGGGTTGTTCCCCACCCCCCCCGCCCCTGTTCCCTGATGGCCTTGCAAGGACAGAGTGTTGAACAGGAGCCAAGACCTGGAGGTGAACGGCCCATTACCCTGATTAACCAGAGAGACAGAAAATGCTGTGGCTCACAAGAATTTTACCTCTGCCAGGTGCCCCTGGCCCGAGCTTGCACACGAATCCAGCCCCCACCTCCCTTCCCACCCACACCTCTCACTTTCCACAGCCCTTTGCATGGCCACACCACCAACGCTTCACTTCTTCCTACACCCCAGCTCCTCCAAAAGCACCTCTGATAAAGGTTTCTGGTCTGTAACATGAGTGCACAGAGGGTTTAGCAGGGTCAGGTTTTCAGAAACCAAACCCAACTCTTCTATCCCCAAAAGATCCTACCACCAGGCTCGGGAGGGTGACCTGAGCTGCAGCGGTGCCTTGCAAGGATTTGCTCCCAGCCTGGGACCACACGGAGTGGCTGCCCTGTGTAGCCATCACCCCTCATCTCGCTAGACGGATGCAGAGAGCAGCAGCGAGATCAGAGCCTGGCGACGGTGCCCGCAGAGGGAACGTTGCCTCCTGCCAGCATTGTGTATCCGCTCATCACTCGCAGCATCTCCGGAGCTCTACAGCACAGCGTCAGGCTGGGATTCTGAACCCAGAGCTTTGGGGAGGTTCAAATCCAGCCTGTGCGCTGCAGGTTGGGAGTGGGATCTCACATCGTGCCTGCCCATTCCCGCATGCGTAAGAGCTCTGTAATTCCTCCTTGCTCCGAGAGCATTGCCACCAGCGTGGTCCATCACTATGGACTACGTGCCGGGGTGGACCCGGCCGAGTCTGGGAGCAGTTGGGGCTCTGCCTGCCCACGGTAAAAGCAGGGTGGGGAAGAGAGACTGGCTCAACAAAAAGGCCCACAAAGCCCCTCTGTACCAGGGGCTGCTGATGCTACACAGTGCCAGTAAATCCCCCTGCCCCTTACAGGACGGGCAAATGGCATTTCTGCAGGAGATGCTTGCTCAACAGCGAGCATGGCTCCGTCTCCCAAGGACGCGGCTACTGGTTTGCTTTTGGCAGGCCCACTCCCCTTTCCACCT
>NW_009622655.1:49699-78570 GCF_000690535.1 Cariama cristata
CTCGGTGCAGACACTGGCTTCATTAGATGCCACAGAGCCACTGTGCTCCCAGCAGCAATAGGATCCCAAATGCTCCTGTAATTTATATGGCAGTTTTCATTACTTCCCTCCTCCAAAGACTTGTTCAATAAATTACCAGTTTATGAATTCCAAAGTGCTCTGTGCAGCCCTGAACAAAAGGGAAGGGGAAAAAAATGCAGCCCAGACCAGCACTAATGGCAGAGCTTTTCATCCTGGAGAGAAAGCCATTACTAAAATGATATCCCCTCTCTCCCATACAGGTAACACTGCCTTCACAAGCCAGAGGATAGCAACATCCTCACTGTCACTGTGGTGCCCAGAAGCACCAACTAAGCTCAGGGCACGGGAGCCCCTCATTACCCAAAGTGCCACATACATATCGTGCAAAGATCTTCCTTGAAGAACTGAACCACCCAAGAGCATGGGAGGTGGAAGGAAGGTCTTAAGAAAAGGTTAGGTAAGGAGAAAATTCTTATTTCTTAGCACTTTGGTCCAGCCAGGAACCCATGGCTTTGCCCACTCCTGTGAGCTGGATTTACCTTTAACAGCATTATTCTTGTTCAAGGGACACCCTGGTAACTGCAACAGTGGAGGGCATCCCTCAGATAACCCCCACGTAGTGCAAGGTTTGTCTGTGCCTTGCTGTCCCCTGCTCAGAGCAGCAGAAACACCGCAGATGGACCTGGTGGGCCCCTTAAATCACATCCTAGAACTGCAAGTGGTAGAGGGAGAGAGGAGAAGAAGAAACAGGGACTGATGCATTCATCAGAAGCACATGACAAGTCAGAGATGAAGAGCAGGGGAGTGGGAAAGCTGCTGGCTGGGTGAGATGGTTGGTGGCAGGGTGGAGGTGGCTTGCTGGAGATGCCGAGATGGGACTCTAGCCAGAGCTGCAGTCCGACCTTTTTTAGCCTCATCCCTACCTCTGCCTCCAGCCTCCATTCTCCCAGAGGCTCAAAAGCAGTTCCTGGGATGCTGAGTCAGGCTCAGGTACAGCAACGCAGGCCGGCGGGAAGCTCCATGGATGGATGTCATGGATGCTGCCGCTCATGAGCGCTGCCCTCCTGCGCAGCAGCCAGGAGTGGGGAGGGAAGGTGGGCGAGCTGCCAAGCAGAGAGAAAGCCCCTGCAGTGCTGCCTCCAGAGCCTTTCCACTCTGCTGGGCAACAAACAGGGGGAACAAAAAAATAAAATAAATAAATAAAAAAAAATCAATAACTACCACCCATTGTGTCTCCATCTGCCATTGATTTATGGCCCTGCTGAAAAGCCTTGTTGTCCACAGTTATTGGGCAGTCAGCTCCCATTTGCCATGATTTCCCTCACTCCTCCTTTCCACCCACCTCCCTGGCAGATCGCATCCGGCACGCAGGGCTCTGGCAGCTCCCGGGGTGCTCAGTGGCTGGGGCCCAGCTATGTCCAGTCGCATGGTGGGAGGGTGATTGCTTGTCAGGCTCCGGTTTGATCCTCCAAGGGCCTTGGACGGCAGCTGGAGTGCAGAAGTGGGAGCTGGGATGCGGGCATCTCGGACACAGAGCAGCAAGGGGGAAAAGAGCAATCAGGTGGACTGCAAGTAAAACCAACCAGAAAATTACATTTTGCCCTGAGCTGCTGAAAATTCAGCTTTATCTTACAAGAAACCAAAAGCTGAGCACAAGAAGATTTCCTTTCTAGCCTTCTTGACAACCTTCCCAGCTCAATTTTGCTCTTTTGGCCATTTCTATCATATGTCACACTGACCCAGGAGGTCAGATCGATCCAGTCAACCAAGCCCTGCAAGAGCAAGAGCCTGCTGGATGAGTTCCGAGATACATGTTTCATTATACCAGTGCTTCCTTGAGAGGGGGAAAAAAAAGGCCACATCAGGAAATAATCAAGTGTCCTAAGAGTCAGCAGTTTGGTGCCTCCAGCTGCAGAGTCCAGCCCAGCCACCTCCACCACCCCGCACTGAACCAGGGGCACCTCCATGGGATTAAGGAGCACTGCCTAATTTCACCCCTTGCCTGGGCTGTGCCTGCTGGCCTCCTGCCCACCTCCGGCTCCCTCACGCTCTGGCTGAGATAAACAGCCCTGAAAATTGAGGAATTAACATTTCTTCCCCAAGGCCAGGCTCAGCTTTGGGAAGGGGACCCTGCACAAGCAGGCAGGACTCGGAGGGGGAGATGCGGGGTAGCTCAGCTCATGGCAAGCCCTAAGGACCAAGCCCTTTAGCTGTTGGTTGCTCACATGCGATGACGCTGGGTTGCAGTGCAATGCAAGTAGTGATGGTCTTCTCCAAAGACCTGCTGGAGACCAATGCTATGGAGGAGACGCACGTAGGGGATAGGGGAATAACCCAAATGGGTGAGAGGAAGGAAAAAATAGTTTGAACCACCAGGTTGGGGTAATCCTCCTTATAGGAACTGCTGGGAATATTGGGACCGAGCTGTGACATCTTCACGCAGCAAATCTCCCCGTTGGAAGATGAAGCAGCAATCGTTGCCGGGGCACTTTGATCATTTACCCTGTGGAAACCACTTCAACGGCTCTGGTCTGCAGGGGAGACTGGAAAAGAAACGCTGCTTGCGGCCATAGAGCAGACAAAGGTGGACGTGAGAGCTGGCAGGTTCGTGTTCACCTGAACCTGTGAGGTGATGATTATTTACACTTAGTTTTGGTGAGACAAGGAGATATTATGGAAGGGCTGATTGCAGAAGTGAGTCTTGAATTGGATACTTTGACCTAAATCAACTTGTGATTAAGTGAATCAACAAATGAAAATAAGCCTGCAACTGAGGATCTTGATTTCAAGCAGACTGTACATCCAGAAACAAAAGGAACTGGTTAGTCAAGTCAGCTGGAGAGAGGTCATGGACACAAATAAGCAGGATGCCCGGAATTGCATCAAGTGAACCGGAGTTAGAGCTGCAAGAAGTCCCAAGCAGGAGGAAGAGAAACTAAAGATAAGTTTGCAAAGAAGAGCTTGTGAGGTAACGGGCTGAGCAGTCACTTGAAGAAAGGTGTCAGGAAGAAGCAGGGACCCTGCACACGTTGGGAGAGAGGAGCCCTGGAATGGAGGTCATGGAGGCCATCAAGTTTTCAACAAAGTGGAAATTGCATCAGGTCAGAGTTAGACCTTGCAAAAAAGATATTGAAACAAATAGCTAGCTATAGAGCCTCAGAACCTTTCCGGCTTAAAGAGAGAAAGAACAAGAGCTGTTATGCGAGAATAGGGAAAAGATTAAAGGATAACTTGGGGCACATCCCAGCACTACTTGACCTCAGTTTTCAACCAGGGCGAGGTTGCCCATGGAGGTAAGAGACACATGAGGAAGTGGAACAGGGAAGCGGGAGACAGCAGTAAGCAATTCCCTGGAGTGGTGAAGAACAGGCACAAGGGAAAGCGTTTCTGCTGGCAATTATTTTTATTACATCAAGATAAAGTATTATTGGTTTGGCGTACAGCACATGTGGGGGCTGTATTTAAATACGAGACACAAGCCCATTAATCTGAGCTCGTAGAGGATGAGGCTTCACGGCAGATTCCGACAGCAAGGCTAATTGAAAGTAAGTAAACAACGTTACAAGGGCTTAGCAAGGGGAGATCACACCAGACTAAGTGGATTACTGACCGCATCCCCTTTGTCTGCAGGATCAACTGCTCTCATCCACCTGGACAGAACTAAAGCACCTGAAGATGAAGACTACAGGAATACACAGAAGAAACATTGCTTGGGTTGGGACGGAAAAAAGGCAGGGAGGCATTAACAGTGAGGCAGAGAGGATGAGAAACTTCACCAACCTGACATCAGACACCACATCTCAAAGGCAGCTTCAGAATATCTGCAGATGGGAACCACCATATGACCACGGTAACACCAGAGGACCACTACCTCCATGTAGGAATCCTCCTTTTATTTGATCATTGAAATAAAATTCTCTTAATCTGCCTAAGGCATACAGTGAGACCAAGCCTGCTTAGCACTTTGAACAGAGCTCTTGTTCCCCAGGGGAAAATTCATACGAGACTGGTTGCTAAATAGGAAGATGGGATATTGTACTGCAAGACTTGAGTACCTTAGAAGTGGAATGTAATTGTAGCATAACAGCGTGAGGTGTAAGGCCAGGTACTTGGATTAAAATTATTCTTCTCTGCATTTTTGCCAGCCCCTCAGAAAGAGGGCCAGATTGATGGAAGGAAGATTACAAGACAGCTCTGCCACATGGCTGTGAATGAGTCTGGGTACACAGAGGGGAGAAGCACATCCCACTTGGAGGGTAAGGAGTAATGTTGCTGTAGGGAGGAGACACAACCTGGCATCTGGCCACCTATGTTCAGGAGAAAGGGAGGCCATGAGGAGGGAGCCCGTGTTAGCAAAACAAAAGACAAGAGGGAACATCGTGGTCAGCTATAAATACATCAGGGTCTAAGTACACAGAAGGGAGAAAAGCTGTTGAAGGCAGAAGACAATGTTGGCACGAGGACAAATGGGCAGAAATTGGCTGTGAATAACTGTAGAACGAAATGTCCAATTATTCCTGCGATCCAGCTTTGGCATTGCCATCCGAGAGACTTTGCCTGAGGAGCCAGCCCATGAAGTGGGCTGGGAGATATGGTGTCCATGGCAGCAGAGGACCGAAATAGATGTCCCAGGCTCCTCTCCAGTCTCATTGCCCAGGAGCTCTTACCTACAGGAGGTGCCAGCTTTCTGGGGTTTCTTTTGTGACATGCCCTGGGTCTCCTCTGGGTGAAGGAGGACCTGTTACCACTTAATATTGGAAGTCTTGTCCACAGCTGCTCTGCATGCAAAACCTAACCAAATCATCTGCTTTCTGGGGAGGTTTTTGTGCACTTTTGTTCAGGGGATGAACTGTGAGAAGGTGGGATGGGCAGGGTAGGGGTCAGCAGCCACTGAGGGACAGGGCAGCAAGCACAGCCAGCTGTCATGCAAAATCCCCCTGGTTCCCCTCTGGCACACATGCCCCAAGTTCCCAGCCCCGATTCAGCAGACAAGCTACTGTGCACACTTGTCCTTCCATCCCCTGCCATTCCTAATGGGATTAGAAGGGTAAACCCAGCATTTCCTGGACCAGAAAGAGTCAGGGCTGTTCTTAAACCAGGCACAGGGCATGAGCACAAGCTCCTTCTTTCTCCCCTGCTCTAATCCTCACCACCCATCTGGGACTTCATCTTTCCTTGTGCCTGCTCCGGTTTGATCCCCACAGAGTCACACTGCCGACAGCCCTGCACCAAAACGGATTTCATGGTCCGAGAAAAGCTGCCTTCAGAGCAAAGCACCCAGAAATGCTGAGCAATTTTGGATGGTGCTCTATGCCCAGGGTTACCCAGTGGTGGAGGCTGCCAAGGAGAACGCCTGCAGCTGACGTAGCACTCTAGAAATAGGGTGCTGCCACCGAGATTTCAGCCAACTGGAAGGAGAAGTTGGGGGGATGTTTATTTCTCCCTGATGCTGACCAGCTCCCACTGCGCATCCACTGGCCAGAGCAGGGGGACACTGCGTGCCAAGCAGGTCAGTAATGATGAGTGAGACACGGACTGGCATTGGGGGACAGGGAAGTCTGAGCAGCTATGGCCGGCAAAGAGGGCAGTGATCAAACACGAGTTTGCCTCACAAGCTCACACAGTCCTTTCCCTGCCTGACTCCTGCTGCTTTGGCCTTCAGCGACTCCCTGCTACACACTCAAAGGCACCCGATAAGGTTTGGTTAAGCACTGAGCTTTCAATCTGGTTTCCTTGACACCTCCCCCTTGCACAGGTCTGATGGTCCACCAAGGTCACTTGCTTCTCACTCCCCCATATGCACCCACCTGCACCCTCCCCATGCCCATGGAGGAGCGAGCTCCTTGCACCCTTTGCATCCCTGCAGCCATGGTCCCGTGCAAAGCTTTTGGGCAGGGGTGCAGCTCCATGAGAAGTAGCATCTGCTTGGCTTCTACCCCCAACTCCACACCCCTGCCTCCATCACCATGGAAACCCAGCGGTGGGAGACAGGTTGCTTGGCAACACAAACACCCAGCTGGACCATGCTGCTGACCCCAGGTACAGGGACCCTGGAGGGAGTTTGGTGCTTGCAGCGATGCTCCCCTCCTGTGCAGGGACTGAAGCAATGAAGAGGATGGTGGGAGAGCAGTCCCAGCCCCTGGGAGGCAATGGAGTAAGCGGCTTCCACTGGTGCTGCGCTGGCATCTCTCCAGGGATGCCCTGTCCATCCAGGAGTGGACCTGATCCCTCTCCAGGCCTGGGAGCAGCTCCTCCCGTGGGCAGGGGCGAGGTGGTTGCCTCAATGCAGTCACGTAATGACTTCAACAGCCCCCTAAAGCAACTCTGCTGATGCTTCAGGTTCTGCTTGCATCCCAGGCAGCTAGAGACAGGGTATGCTACAGCCTTCCTCCTGCCTCCTCCTCCTTCCCTGGTCTCAAAAGGACAGCCCTCCTTCCCCGAGTCTTCATGTCCACTAGGCACAGCAAAGTTTCCTATGAGAAAATGCAGGGCTGGGGAAGAACCAAGCAGTGAGCAACCCTGTTATATCTGATAATGAACGCAATTGCAAGATGCATACCTTCAGCACACAGTCTAATCTTGACCAGATGAAATACAAAAGGAAGATCATCGAGGTAAGAAAAGTTAGCATTTGCAAAAGCCATCTGAAGAACCAGGCTATCCGAGATTGCCGAGAGAACAGATAAAAAGCAGTCATCATAGCCTGCCAATGTGTGCGTGATAAAAACAAAGATACGGCCGGCAGATTGAGACACATACACAGAAAGCCACCTGCAGCCCCTAGCAAAGGCTTTGCAATAGGTGTGGGTTGCAGCAAAGTTAGATGACAGCCGGGGACATCGTCCAAAGTAGGACACAGAAAGTAATTTTGCACGACATGCACAAAGGTACAGGGTGTACAGAGCATGCAGCTGCAGAACTTAGCAACATTGACTCTGAGGCCCTTTTGGCTCTGGTACAAGGCAAAAGAATGCAAATAAATAAAAAAAGAAGTGTGATAAAGCATGCATAGCTCTTACTAGGGTCAGCAGAAATGCAGGGAAATACAGAGCTGACAAAGCTAGCTCAAGCAAAACTGCATCTCAAACAGAATACAGAGAGAACAAGGAGCTGCCATCACAGGCAGCGGGAGATGAAAGCAGGGTTAAACGCTGGTGACCAGGGGACAGGAGGTTTGATATGGCAAGAAGCGTGCCAGCACAACCAAAACAGTGTCGGCAAGTTTCAGGATCACTCAAATAGACTGAAATCCTGACGGCAGCAGGGAAACCATAAAGACATCTTCAGTGGAAGAAAATAAAACACTGACCGGAGGCTTAGGGTATCTAAAGAAGTAATCCAGAAAAAAAGTCAGCTGAAGCCACCTCATTTCTGGCCCAGCAACGCGAGAACCAAGGAGCAGGCATGGCTGGCACACGGGGGAACTGCAGCACACAGGGACCCAGCGGGTCCACGGGAGCTGATCGGGACCCCCGGCACTGCCCTACGACCAAGGGCATCCCAGGGCCCCCTGCACTGCCAGGGCTGAGCTCCAGCAGCTCACGACGGCCACAGAACCCCCAAGTTACTGAAACTGGGGTGTTTCCTCCAGCTACCAAAAGGCTGGCTCTCCTCAGCTAGCCTGGGAGCTGCCACAGAGAAGCAAGCCATGGACTGCTGAGTATTTGCAAATGCGCTGTGAAGAGGACAAATTACTGGCCAGACAACTGGCAAGCTTGTCCCAGCTCCGGCCCTTCCCCAGGCTCCTTCTCCCATGGGATCAAAAGGCACATCCAGCCACCCGCTCTCCCCGACACCTCTGCAGTCTGGGGCTTCTCTTGGCTGCCCTCACCCTGGATGCACACACAGATGTGAAATCAGAGATCGCAGCCCCTGGGGAAGCATCCCTGACACAGCTCCAGCTTCTCCCTTGCCAAGTCTGCGGCAGCTGATCTTAAAAGCTGCAAGTGGATGGCGGGCCCGGTGCAGAAACTCTTGGAGCAGAGGTCTCTGAGCAATTGGAGGGGGGGAGAAGGCAGATGCATGCTCTGACTCTGCAGCGAGTTATACAGAGACTTCTTCAGAGAAAGTAATCAGGATGAATTGCACAACCCAAGCGAGAGGCTCCTCCGGCTGTGAGAGACACTGGAACAAAGGGGGAAGGAAAAAAAAAAAAAAGGATTGACCCCAGAGCCTGGATTGATATTGAACGGAGGAGGAAAGAAAGAACAAGGCCAAGGACAACACAGCTGAGAGAGCTGGGAGTTATAAAACACCAGCATAGCTTTTCAGCGTGGTGTGGTATGGCAGAGAGGTTATTGCCCCTTAAAATGAAAGCATAAATAGATAGGATTGAGATGGCCACATAAGCATGAAGCACCAGAGAGAAGACCCAAGAACCTCTGCTCATCTGTAACCCATCCAAGAGGGCCAGCCCACAGCAGACAGATGAACTGCTCCGACACCAAGGAAACCATGACCTGTACACAGCTGATTATTACCATCATTTCTCCCCAAACGACTTCGACCAGAGCACAAGCTAGCCAGCACTGCTATGAGTCACATCACGACATCGCTCTCCAGGTCCAACGTTACTGATGACCTAATCCCAGCAAGCAGACACCAAGGGAGAAGACCCAGAGCACAGAGCAGCTGTGTTACTTACAGGCCACTGGACCAGCTCACGGACCAGCAAACCCCTGGGCGGTGATGAACCAAGGCAGGTAAACACACCAGCTCTGCGGATCCATCCAGTGAAGGCCCTGGCCAGGCTGTTACTTCTGCCAACCACAGCCACCAGCAAAACTAAGCAGCTGCATGGAAAACCAGAGAGCTCCTGCGAGGAGCTTTTCCCAGGGGACTCCCCTTCCACGCTACCTGGGCAGCTACAGGCATGCAAAGTGAACCAGCAGAACCGGCAAGGAAAGAAAAGCAGCAACAGTTGCTGATTCATACCTTTTTTTTTTTTAAATGGCTTTAAACTGCAAGAGGGAAGATTTAGGTTAGATATCAGGAAGAAATTCTTCACCGTGAGGGTGGCGAGGCAGTGGCACAGGTTGCTCAGAGAAGCTGTGGATGCTCCATCTCTGGAAGTGTTCAAGGCCAGGCTGGATGGGGCTTTGAGCAACCTGATCTGGTGGGAGGTGTCCCTGCCCATGGCAGGGGGCTGGAACTGGGTGGGCTTTAAGGTCCCTTCCAGCCAAACCATTCTGTGATTCTATGATTTTCCCCAAAAAGTCACCCTACTAAGCCCTGGTGGGGTGACAAATGCCAGCTAAGGGAGAGGGACAGCTTTCCTGGTGTCAGCAGAGATGTTCATCTCGCCCAGCTCTGCCAACACAGCCATGAAGGCAGGATCAGGCAGGGAGATCCCCAACAGGGTTTGCATCCACAGCCCGTGGCACAGGGCAAGTCTCACTCCAAAGAATAAATTTCAAAAGGCACAAGGATGCACAACCACAATATAACAATATTTTAAAGCTATGCAAAGAGAGCATCCCCCCACATGAGAGTATGTCAACTTAAATAACGCAGGTCTGGATGCCAGCCTGGGAGAGGTTAACCAGATTCCCCAGCAATCTGTCAACTCCATCCCAGTTGGCTCAGATCAGCTTTTTCAAAACTGTCTCCAAGGGACCACTGAGGGGCCTTGATCCAATTCAACCACCATGGGTGAGCAGCCATGTGGGAATACCGGGAACAGTCTTCAGGGAATCTGGTGTAAAGGGTCACCAGTGGGTGGTTTGTAGTTTGGTTTGGTTTTTTTTGTGTGAAGAGCTGCTTGTATTTTATTTGTCAGAAAAAGTTTTTTTGTGGAGGTAAGCAGCTAATTGAGTTCAGGTTCTTCAGCTAATGAAGAAATAAGCTGAATAATTAAATATTTGAAGATAAATTATTCATGGCCAGTTGTGATTCCAGCATGGGAGCAAGGGGCTTGGAGTGTTATTTAGTTATTTTCATCTTAAAGAATAATGCATGTAACCACCCCACCCAGGCCCTCTGAATCACAGCTGTGATGAGAGATGAGTGACTCCGGGGACACACACCCCCCCCAGCCCCCTTTGTATCCCAGGGGAAGAGGAACAGCTTGTTTCAATGATTAGTCACCTTCCAGTATAAAGCGTTATCCAAAGTGAGCTGGTGCTAGACCCGTATATCGCTTTGGGCCTGTGCAGGGATGGTGATGGAGCAGAGTTTCTGTGGCCACATCAGGGCTGTCCCCTGGGCCAGCCTTCCTCCTGAAGCCACCCCAAAAATCCCCTAAATCCCACATTTACACATCACGCAATGGAGAACCAGCCGATCCGCTCCGTCTCCCTCATTCTCACCTCTCATTTTTCACACCTTGCTCCAGGCTTGACCTCGCAGCTTGTTGGAACAACTCACTTGACCTGCTACCGCGCTGGATAATGAGCCATTAGCCACAATGACAACGATGGTTATTACCGATAATGCTGATTGCAGCTAACAGACAGGCTTCTCCTGGAAACCGCTCCCCTGCCGCTCAGACCCAGGGCACCGACTGTTTGGGATGGGGTCACCTGGGACCCCAGTGGTCCTCTGCTTGCTGGGTGTTGAGAGGAGCCCCTGGGGCAGTTCTCTGTGCTGCTGGCAGAGCCCTTTGATTACTCACCACTTTAAAGGATGCTCTTTCGCCCTGTGCATGTACATATAAACAAACTGGCTTTTCTTGAATCCCAGCAGCTTGTAACTGCAGCTTTGTGTGGCCCTGTCTGATCGAATGGTGGGATCCTTTAATCCCATCGCTGCCACTGGGGTCTCTTCTGCTCAGTATTTCTTCCCTTTCACCACGCCTCCTTCACAGCACACCAGCAGTTTTAGCTTTTCTTCATTAAGTTATTAAATGACACTGAAGCAAGAAAAGAATCCATGGATAATCCTGATGGAAACAAACATTAATTGATCCTTCCATCAATACCCGCATTTTGAAAGCCATCAGTGACCCACCCAGCAAATAAAGACCCTTTTAATTCTCCACAATGAACCTGAAGGAAACGAGATCATACAGCACTAAGCCAAAGGTCTTGAAGAAATCTTAACACACTCAAATCTTAATGCCCTGTAGCCATGCAGATACCTCCAGACCAGAGACCTGCCATAAAGACCCCACTTCAGTTTGACCTACCCTTCACCAAGCCGTGCCAACTTGCAAAGGTATTCCCAGTGCCTGCTCTTTCACCGGTAAGATCTCTAATGGATTTTCCCCATAACTTTGCCTCAGGGTGACCCAATTTCTTCCCTAAGAGTTGCAATAATACTGGGATCCCTCCAGCCCCCAGGGAACGTCCCAGCTTTTGAAGAACTGGGTGGAAGAAGCAGCAATTTGGTGAACTGCCTGCTTTAGGGCTCCACACTCAGGTTGACAAACATTAGATGCTCTCCAGGCTCCTGCGTTACAAACGGCAGGTTTTATAGGGCAGCCACAGCACTGTCTGTGGCAAGTACATCCTCCTGCCTCCTTTCTTCTGTATTTGGAGTACCTACGGAGCATTCCTACCTTTTCAACTCTGCTATTTACAATTTTACCGTCTGTCTCCAACAGAGCCATTTTTGACACAGAAATAAATTCCCTGCTCTATTTAAGTGCTTTCTTATTGCCTTTGACCCTTCTGGCCATTCATAGTCCATTAGTTTCCTTGATTTCTTCTAACTGCTACCTGTATTTTTAGGCAACACATTCCTTTTTTTAGCATTCACCTACACATTTATTTGTCTGTTTTCTCCCTCCTCCCTACACCTGTGCACTATTGAGGATGCAACAAAAAAAAGCCCAGTTTCACACCACTTGGAGTCTAACGCACTGCTCACTGCCTTGTCCTGCCATCCTGGCAGAGCCACACAGTAGGCGGGGGCTGTAACCAAATTACATTCGCTCCTACTTCAGGCAATCATGGGTTTTCTTCTTATTCTTTTTTTATTTTTCCCAGCCAGCAACTAATGTTCCTCTGTCAGTGGGAATGAGGTTTGTTCGCGGTTGGGCTGCATAGGCACCGCACTATGAAGTCATCCATTATTTCAGTTCAGTTGGGGGCTGTTTTGTTCTTCGAGACAAAGTGTTCCTGAAGTCACCCCTCTTTCTACCCCCGAGACTCTTGAATCATCTCCCTAAAGCTTACAAACAGATGGTTCAGCAATTTACCCTGTTTGCCAGTAAAACATTACAGCATTTAAGCAGTCTCTCACCCATTCTCCGGCGTTTTAGATACTTGGGCTCTTGGAGGTCAGCATCATCTGTGCCTCCACATACCTACCAAGGTCTTGCCCCTCACCACCCCCCCCACCAGTTTTGCTCCCACAGGAGGGGTTTTAGTCCTTCCTTTTAACACACCGATAACCACAGGAGACACTCAGCCAATTCTATCCCATCGGCACTTCTCCTCATGGCCAGACATGAAGAGCTACAGATGTTGTATTACCTTGGTCCTCATTTAAGCAAACTGAAGTTCTCCTTACATGGTCCAGACCTTGAGAAGGGCTCATATCTGCATGTCGATAGCCCTGCTTAGAATAAACTTGCCCTTCAGTTAACTCAGAGGTCAGTATTTCTGCAAGACAGAGGCCAAGAGACCAGTGTGTCAGCCTGGTCAGAGACAAGGCAGGCTGGAGCTAGGACCTACGGCAGGGAAGATTTGTAAGGTGCAAGACCCACGAAGAGGACCATCACACTATTTACCCTCCATTGCTGCTCTGCAGAGGTGTGTGCCCATAGCACTTGTTCAAGCCCCACACACTTCCCCCATCCTGGGGGCCACAGGCCAGCTCCTCCACCGCTACAGCTCCAGCCCTGCTCTCAGGGGACCCCACAGCCCTTTCGGCCCCCGTTTCCCTGCCACAGGGCCAGGGAGTTTGCAGGCAGGTGCAGGAAGCCTGAGTCACTGTGTCTGCTGGCTTGGGAGATGCTGAAACACATCCTGGGTGGGTCAGGCAGGTTTACATCAAGCCCTGGGCAGTTGTCACCACTGAGGTATATGCATGACATCTTCATGTCCCCCATAACGTATTGGCTCCTCTCTGCTTGATAAAAGTCCTTATCTGGGTCACCCAATGCTCCTCCTCATCTGTTTTCTCTGGGAGACATTCAGTGGTATCCCTTAACTACCCAGCAGCTAGGAGCAGTTGCTTAGTTAGAAATCGTCCAAGGACTCCCAGGGTCTGGAGAGGGAGAAGAGCTGAGGCATCACGCAGGCATCTGCAGATCACCCATGCTCCTGACCCAGCCTAGCACGAACGCAACAGAGATGGGACACACAGGAGCTGGTCTATGAGGACCACGACTGCGAGTTTCCTTTCAGAGAGTAAAATGAGAAGCATCCAACAGTTAATGCTCCCATCTCTCGTGATGGAGGCGGCGAGAGCTGGAACGCAGCCACACATCCCAAAGACATCCCAGGCAGGGATTTGAGATGGGCAAGCAGGAAAAGGAAAGGCAGGGCTGGCAGGAGGCAGAACTGGAGAGAAAGGAGACAGCGGCGAGCGACAAGGGGTGGCCACAGCAGCGCAGGGTCAGTGGGGAAGGCAAGCGTGAGCGGCAGCATCCCATAACAGATGCTGGCTCACACTGTAGCAGCACTCCAGCAGCAAGGGCCAACGATGAATTAACATCACCCAGCTCCCCAGGAAGGGGCTGTCAGCACCAGCCACTGAACCATTACTGCGTTGAAAGTGCTTCACAGAAGGAGGGGAAAGAAAAGAGCACCGCTGGAGATAGAAGTGTGCGATGCTTGCGCTTGCCCTGCCAGCCCTCCTGGAGGGGACGAACACAGCCTGGTCCAGGTCCCTCACCCTCGCAGTAGGAGGGACGGGATGCTCCAGGACTGAGCCCTCCGTACCAGGAACGGAGGGACAGCATGAGTAAGACATCTTTTCCACTTTTCTCCATGCAGTTTTATTTAATACCTTAGGTACCTTTTCTAGCAGGAGACAGTTAAACTTAACCCCTCAGATGCACCAGGAGCAGCTTAGCTACCAATAAACTACCAGAATATCCCATCATTTCCTCCGCAGCTGTCCTCACAATCCCACAAAGTCCTTTCAGATGAAGAAGGCCCAGAGACTTTACAAAGGTCTCGAGGAAGCTGGGATGGAGCAGAGCATACATCGGGCTCCTCCAGTTCCAAGCGGAGGGCTCTGAGCTCTGGACAGCCCTTCTGGATGCGAAAGCCACCACTGACCCCACCGGGCCACTCGTGTACTGCCGTGCCTGCACATGGCACCTCCGCTCCCACCTTCCCCCGGCCAAGTATTTAACCAAGAGAAGAAGAAAGTTAGCAGGTTTAGTGCAGTTTTGGTTTGTTTTTTTTTTTTTCCCCTGTCCTTTAAGTGATTGAAGTACCAGCTGAGAAAGAGGCACTTGAAAGCAACTGGAGTCTGGTTAAAGCTGGTTATCCATACCGATTTGCATAATGATTATGCAAATGCAGGTTTGCATAATGTTGCTATGATCTGCAATCACTTTAGGGTTTTATTGCGTGAAAAGACCACAGAGAAGATACTGAACAGTTGTCCAGGCCCCTGACTGTGGCTCGGACACCACCAGGCATGTGTGCCAGAGATGCTGATATTTCCCCCCCTCACCCACAGTTTTCGGTCCCCCGTAGGGGCTGAGCCTGATTTTGCAGCTGCCCTCGGATGATCTCAGACTTCACGCTTCAGAAGGAGATGCAGGGCTGCAACTCGCTTCTTGGCATTGTTCCCTCAACCGAACCCAGAGGTGATTTCATGGCTGCCTTGTTGTGCACAGCCTGCGCTAAAGCTGTGGGCTCTTCCACTCTCCCCTTGACGAGCCCCCCAGTGAAAGTGATGCCCTGTGAGGCAGAGCCAGGCAAACCCTGGAAGAGGAGACCTCAGACTCAAGAACAGGTCTTCCCCAACACCCACCCATCATCCAGCTGTAGCAGATTTCAATCAGGTGTTTGGGGCAATGTGACTGATCCCCACAGAACTGCAGGGAAAGTCCTCCAGAACTGCTACCCTTCACCCCCACCCCTCAGCAGCACCCAAATTTAGGCAGGTCCAGACGCACTCCTTACCTGGTAGGACAGAGCTGGCCCCTGGGGCACCTCCTAAATCCTCCATCCACACACTGACCACCACCGGCTCCAGCACATCACACCCAGCGTTGGGCTCTCTGCAAGGAACAACATCACACGGCTTTTTCAGTGGGGTGGCTCTGGCAGGAGCAAGCACCGAAGCCACCTGAGGGGTCAAAGCTCCCCTATGGCATGAGACACAGCTTTTCCCACAGGCAGGAGCATTGCAGCAGCAGATACCCCAGAGAAACCCCATTAAACAAAACCACCCCCAAGCTACCCTAAATCAGTGAAAAAAAGGTTAAAAAACCAAACTCACCCCAAAAAAACTTTTGCAAGCCTTTCCCATCCAGAAAGCCAGGAGCAGAGCCACACCACCCAAGACCTCCCTTGGCCACTGCCGAGACTTTTATACCTGACCACCCCCAGCAGCCATTGCAAGGAAGGTGGATCCTCTGGCTGACTGACAGCTGGTAGAGCCAATGGGCTCCTTCCCTGGTACTGGGCTGTGTTACCTCTGCAGCCCCTGTGCCACCCTTGTGGTGCTGGTTGGTGGCTGAGGGCGCCTTGGACCATGTCACCAAGAGCTGTTCTCCATCCGTTAGTGTCCCAGTCCAATGCAAAACCATTTGAAGGACGAGGTGATTTATCCAGACCTTTGTCCTGCCCCATTTTGCAAGAGGTCCCAGAGCTAAGTGTGCTGTTTGGTCAATCTGTGGTGGCTCCATGGGATGTTGGTGACCCTCATGATCATCATCATGGTGGTGATGATGATCATCCTTGTGGCTGCTTGATAGCACTAGTTTCGTGGTGGTGACAATTGTCACCCTTGCAGCCACTTGATAGCACTGGTTTTGTGGCGGTGTCCCTGGTCCCACCGCACTATCACCGACCGGGCTGATGCCAAAGCTTGCTTCTGCAACCTGGGGTTTGCAAAACATGGCCAGGATGGAAGGGTGGCTTCCTTCTCCTCCCTCTGTGAGTGGTAGCACTCAGCCCTCATGAAGCCCAGAAGAAGGGATCACCAAGCACTGCTGTTTGCATCAAGTAGAAGGTTGGATTTGACCTCCTGGCCCCACTTGTGTTACAGTCACACCCGTGCCAGCGTTTTGTGCCTGTCCCCATTTTTTGGACAGCAGCATCCGTCCACGGTGCCACAGCGGTGGGCACGAACGGCACCTTCTCTGCCGTGTCCTCGCTCCAGCGCCAGAGCCAGGAGTGGTTTTATCTCCTCTTATCTCAAGGTTATGAAAGCTATAGCAAATGCAAGGGGATGGTAGACAGCATCCTGGAAAGAAACCAAAAAAATGGAAAAAAAAAAAAAAGGCTCTTTAGTGATCAATCTGAAACCACTGGGATACAAACAAAAGCGCAAGGTGAATTGGCTCTGCTCCGCCTCAGCCTGAGCAGGACTTTCCTGGAAAGGCTGAGCTCCAAGCGCGTTTAGCAAACAACGGGTTATGGAGAGAAGCTGTGCAATGGAGGAAGAAGGGAGGCTGATGGACTCTCAGGGTCCCTCCCTGCCTCAGGCTTTCCTGCGGGAGATAGATACAGATATAAACAACATGGATCAAAAAGAGGAGCTGCGAGTCAAAACTCCCCAGCTCTGGATTATATTTGGGTTCAAATCCCAACTCTAGTGAAAACTCAGTTGTTCACACTAAGCAGAGCAGCTTCAAAGGAGACCGTGGGGACCCACCTGTGACCACCGGCTGTGGGACCTTCCCCAGATGCCCTCGAGGCAGGTGCCTATGCTGGTCTCCCCTCCGCAGGTTTCTCCGGCAGCTAGATCTGTGCCCAGATCTCCCCTTCCCCAGCAGGTATCTGAGCAGACGGAGTGATGGATGGAGCTGTGGAGGGAATACCACTACCGCCATGAGGATTAAGACCCAGCAGAAAGCCATCACTCCCTTCAACCCACACTTAGGAAGCAGCTGAAGCTTTGCTTTTCATCAAGGACGTGATTCAGAACCCAAAACAACTAAAACCAGCTCAGTTCTGGGCTGCAGCTCCCTCCCTGGGCTGGCTCCTAGTCAGCAGTTTACGCGTCGGAGCGACACGCAGGGGTGTCAAATGTTGAGTGACACACTCGGGAGCTGGAAAACACGATAAAGAGGTGCTGCCACATCCAACGATGGGAAGCTGAGCCAAACAGCAGCTGCTGTGGCGTGCACCTCCTCTGCTCTGCTCCCTTCCGCGCCGTGGCTGCTTACCTGTGTGTAAATGTTTTTTTTAGTCTTTCCTAATATATTTTGGCTTTCCCGGGGATGACAGGGTCACCTGACAGTGCATTCCCGCGCAGCCTGACCTCTGCAGTGGCTCATAGCATTTCGGGGGGCAATGAAGGTGTAGGGTGTGTGCAGATCCCCTAAACGCTCCTCGCAAGCAGCC
This sequence comes from Cariama cristata, assembly GCF_000690535.1. NCBI lineage: Eukaryota > Metazoa > Chordata > Aves > Cariamiformes > Cariamidae > Cariama > Cariama cristata. Next base: position 67,141 of record NW_009622655.1, read on the forward strand.
CCCATGATGGCACTCACAGACCTGTCACCCCCCAGCGAACGGGGTGGGCTGGGACCTGACGGGAGGTCCCACACGCCGGGAGCCCCGAGCCAGCCTGGAAGAGCCAGCCTGGAGAGAGGCGGCCCTCTCCGCAGAATGGGAACTACATGGTGATTTCTCTGCACGGGGTGAGAGAGGGGACCCAAAGCCAAGCAGGAGACCACAAGCCAGGCTGGGTGGAGAGAGGCGGCCCTCTCCGCAGAATGGGAACTACATGGTGATTTCTCTGCACGGGGTGAGAGAGGGGACCCAAAGCCAAGCAGGAGACCACAAGCCAGGCTGGGACCTGGGAGTGCACTTGCCCTTCCCTTCCGTTTCTTCTTTCTCTCTCACCTTTTGCTACGGGGTCTCTAGCTGTCGCCCTAATGTGAACCACACTCCAAGCAGCCCACCCTTCTGCATCCCTGCGCTCCGCGTACACATGAATCTCACTTCAGCCTTTGTCACTCCTAATCAGGAATGACACCGGGGGGGTCTGGAAAGCAGCTCAAGTGATCACGACTCCGTTCTGGGGATGGAGGATACAGGCAGAGACACCTTCTCATGCCCAGGACAATCCCCAGCTCCCTGCCAAGTCCCTGCTACTTCTCCCTCAGCTCTGGGTGTCAACGGGGACAAGACAGGACACTGAGACCCCTTTCCACCCCAATCACTCCCAACCCATCAGGCCGGTTTGCACACCGAGCTGGGCTCCTCTCTCCTCCTAACAGCGGCGTCTTCTGCCCACCCACCTCGGCAAAAGCCTCGCCTCACTTCAAAGCTGTGCAAACAGGGCTGCTGAACTCCCCAACTTTCCCTGACATCAAAAGCTTGACTCATTTCTGTTTTGCACAGCACCAAGAAGCCATTGGGATATGGTAGGTTTGTTTTTCCTAAGAAGAAGCCAGACCATGGGAGCCTGAGTATAAATTCCTCAGCAACCAAGTAAAAGGAGGAGGAGAAAGCTGGGGTTGGAGACATGAGCTTTCTCTCTCCCCTTGCTTTCCCTTAATGGTGTCCTTCAGCCTTGATCTGCTTAATGTTTCCGACTCTGTTCTGATGGAGTTTGCTGAACATACGGGAGGGAAACTGGTGAGAGCTATCAGAGGATAGGTTCAGCCAGTGGACATCTGAGGTTCTCGGGAAGATGTTTTATTCATACGGCTGGGCCTGACCCATGTGAGGCTGCTGTGGGGTGGATGGACCCTGCCGGGGGCTCTCGCTGGGAACACGCCGGGAGGATGCATTTTCTTCTACATAACTGGAAGGTGCATCTTGCTTGGCTGATCGTAGCAAGGCGCCCTGTGGTGAGAGGTCACGCTGGAGAGGGGGACAAGTGGCCGGAGAGCTGTTGTGGGAGCATCATGCAACAAAACTGAATTGCAAACTAGCTTGATCCCCTGTGAGACTGCCCCAGGGAGGCACAGGGACCATAAAGTGGATCAGTTACATCCGTGTCTTGGAAAGGACATCCTGGATCAATCCAGCTGCCTGCTGTTGAAGGCAACCAGGTCACACAATCATCTCTTACATTAATGCATCAGCCTCTGTCTTAAAACTGTGTAGGCTGCTTTCCTCCTTAATTCCTAAACCTTCTTTACATCTCCTAATTTTGAGATTAAATGTATTACTGCCTAGTTTCTACTGAGTTTTCCCCTGAAAAGATAGTCCTTTAAGCTGAAGAGGTCTTCTCCTTCCCTGACGTATTCTTAACCTCCTTTTTAACACGCCAAGGAAGCCATTCTCTGTGTCCCCTCTCATCAAACGGGTGCTCCATTCCCGACAGCAGCAGCGGAGTCCTTTCCTGCCCTTTCTCTCTTTGGATTTGCCTTCAGGAGAAGACCAGAAGAGTAAAGAGTATTGTGAATAAATCCCACCAGTGATTCAACGAGAGGCATTCGTCCTCCCTTCTCTACACTGATGGTGCTTCCCCGCGCTGTCACTCATGTATTTCTAATATTTGTGCTGAGGTCAGGAACCAAATTACCCAGTTGTCCTCAGGACCGATCTCCTGTAAGGCAGACACCACCGCGCGCAGCACACCAAGCTGTCAAGCTCCTCTTTAGCAAGTTCTCCATGCACTTTCCACTCTCTCATTAATCCCTGTCCTCATTAATAATTTCCCACAAGGCACTGTATCAGACACCTTACCGGAGCATGGAGAGAGGAGATCTACAGCATTTCCCCTGTCCAGCACCTGACGTGACATGAGCCTGACATCTCCTGTACTGCATTTCATGTCATTTTCTATTTAGCTCTGTGTTTTTAATGACTCCTTCCCTCCAAATTTCTTATAAAGCCCTGTATACTCTGGGGGCTGGACTAATGTGCCTGAGGTTGCTCAGATCATTTATGCTTCCATTCCTCAAACAGGGAGTGAAATTTGGGGAAGAGCTTGGGTCAGTAAGTATAAAATTGAGAACCACGTATTCTCTGCTGTGCCCCTGCCATGGTTCGCGGGGAAGGTGGGGAGTCCCCGGAGAGGCAGGGTAAGGGAAGGGCTGTATTTGGGTCACACCAATCCATTGTCCTTCGCATCACGGCTGTGACAGTGGCCAGGAGCAGATGCCTGGAGACTGATCACAAGGACAGGGAAGCATCCAGTCCTACTTCTCTTGTGTTCAGGGGCAAGAAAATCCTGAGTCAGAATTCATCTCTTCGTTCTGGGGCTTACCTGCCTGTGATAACCTTGTTCTCAGTTAATTTGCTTAATCACCTTTTGGACCCACTTACATTACACAGTGCATGGATAACATCTGTGCTGGGAGGTGAACCTGGCGGGAGTCACAACATGCTCGGGTGCGGGAAGTAGCGTAGCTAAGAAAGGGGTGGTTTTGCCCAGAGACAGAGTCTAGTCCGCAGTGTGACTTGAACTGGCAGGATCCCTCTGAGCTAATCTTTAGTCAAGGAGGCACCCCAACTGTCCCCCTCTCCCCTGTGCCCCACTGGTGGCAGGGTCAGCACAGCCTGCACACGGAGGGATTTGTCTGGGTGAAAGAGCCACGGCCAAACCCCTCGGCATCCCTGGCCAGTCCCTGGCAGGAGGCCCTGGGGATTTTAGGAGAGGACAGCAGCACCCTCCTGGCTCACAGCCCCCTCTCCTGCTCTCCTGGGACCCTCATCCGCCCCACAAAACGCACTGGGGCATTTGTTTCTCCTCTCTACTTTTCCCTCTGTCTGCTAAGTCTGGCTGGAAAACAAGAAAAATACCATTCTTTTCATCAAAATGTTCCCCCAAATGAACATTTTCTATCTGGTTCCAGTTTTTGTAATATATTCCTTTATTTTTTCTTGCTCTCCATAGGAGACTTCCCTCCAGCTTCTCTATTTGGTTTTATTTTATTTTAAATGGGAATCCCTTTTAATTAAAGGAAGAGGGAAAAGCCCTTCAGTCCCATTCAGCTCAAAGCAAATTGGTCCTTCTCTCTTTTGAGGAGACTCAAGATACAGTTTAGGCTTGGATTCATTTCACAAAGCGATCAGAAAATTCGAAGCAGCAGGATCAGCTCCACACCACATTTTCTCATTTCCCCTTGGCTCTTATTCCCCAAACTTTCAAATCTCCAATTCATTAAAAAAAAAGGTTCCCATCACTTAAAAGAGCCGGCTTTTGCCCCAAACTGAACAAAAGCAAAAAACATTGTTGAAAAACCTTCCAGCCCAGCACATAAGGCATCTCTTCCTCTCCCCGAATCTGCGTTGCTCACGCCGAGTTTCTAGAAACAATACAAACTGATTGTGGAGTGGGCAATAATAATAACGTACAACTGGAGCCGCAGAGAAACGGCACGGCGCTCTCTGCTCAGAAGAGCCCATTTCCTTCCTTCGTGGCTGATTCCCACTGCCCGGCGTGGGAGGACGGCCCTGGGGTGGGATGCGGTGCTACGCGGTGCGGTGATGCCACGGTTTGTGGTGTCAGGGCTTTGCTGCAATGCCTGGGTGCTGAGCTGGTGCGGTTGTGGTGTGGGTGCTGATGTGGCCGTACCTTGGCAGCGCCATGCAAAGACACCCCAAATCCAGCAGCTCCTGAAGTGGGGAGCAAGGGCACCCAGCATTTGCCTTGCCGTGGAAGCCAGACTAATGCATGCTGGTTGCTAAGTGCTCTCCGAGGAGATTAAGTGCCAGTAATTAATCTTCGGTGCTCAGATAACCAATTCTTCAAGTGAGAGAAGTGGGTGACGCACTGGATTCAGGGAAGCAGCACCGGCAAGTGGCTGTCAGGGAAGCTCATGTGCCGGCACTGGCGGAGGTCGGTCCCCCGACACCCAGCCGGGATGGTGACAGTCCTACTGTGTCCCCCAGTCCTACCCAGGGTTGCATCCCCCAAAAGCATTGCAAGCACATGGGGGCAGGTGGACAAGTAAAAGGCAATTTGGACCTGGGAGCTAAACTGAGGCAGAGCTTGGGTTAAAATAACCTGAGGCAGAACCGGGAGCCGAACCGTGATGTTCCCCCTCAACCCATTGCTTTGCCGGCTGGATCTGCTCCCTGGGCCGGGGGCTGCCGGGGGCTGCATCAGGGATGCAGGTGCCAGCCCTCATTAAAAGGCCTTTTCCATTGCTGATTTCTCTAATACAACTGAGTAAGAGTATTGACATGTCAGAATGGTCTTCTGTTATGATCCATTTATGCCATTAATGTAATAGTTATGTATTGATACTGTAAGAAACTCGGCATTTCTTTTAGCTCTTCATTGTCTAAAATGAGTCCCAAACTCTCCGCGTGACAGGAATTTGATGGATGGTCATATTTTTAGCTGTGATCATGCCTTGATGCTCTGAAATTAGGGACATGTTTTTAAAATATTTTACCACATGCATTTATCTTATTTTTCTTAATCTCTGTCTTACCAGTTATCATTCTGTTTTTATTGTAGCATCATTAGTGCTTGTTATAAGTCTGATGTATGTATATGGCATCATTTATTTGCTGTTCTTAGCATAACAAGGAATGGAAAGTAAAACATGGATATGGGAAAATGATCAGTGGCTGTTTTACTTTTTTAATAGAGAACATTTCTAATGAATTGCCTTGCTGAGGCTGCTGGGGCATGATTCTGTCCAGCCAGTCTTAGAGGTCTGAAGAAAGATACTGAGGATTCAGGAAAGAGTTACGGGAATGAACCTGGAGAAAATGCTGTGCAGTGACAGACCAAAGGGATTTGACCTGTTTGATTTATCAACGACATCAAGCGCTATAAGTTAAAGTGCCCAACACCCTCACCAGGAGGAAACATTAAAGGCTTTATTAAATCTCACAGAAATGGGACTAACAAAGCCACCACCTGGAATTTTAGTCTGGCTGCTGCGGGTCAGAAGCTGCCAGCACAGAGTTTTAATAGCGATCAGACTAAGGACTGATCTGACGTGTGTGACTGACTCCAGGAGACCCAGGAGTCTTGCAGCCCTCGACAGGATTTTCTCTGCAAGCCCCAGAGCACGGGGCCAAGGGAGGCGGCTGGGACCGGCTGTAGGTAAAGAGAATTTCCTCATTGCCAGCCCAGCAGCACCAAGTCCATCCCCATCGCTGCGCTCGGCTGGGAGCACAGGGATGAGTTATTGGCCGCTTTATAGAATATGATACTAGTGAGGAGGTGCATTAGCCCCACACAAATTACTGGGCTTGGGAAAAATCTCCGGCTCGTGTTGTATGAGTCAACTCCTTCATTTAATGGTTTCAACTACCCTGAAAAGTGGATGAAATTATGACTGTTCTGCTCCCTATTGCAAGGGAGTTTATTGGTGTGAATCTGAGGGGTGTTTCCCTCTGGCTCTGCCGGCAGAATTGATGGCAAAGCCTTCACCCCCATGTGGAGCGAGGAGGAGTCAGCCACAGACGGAGACCACTCTCAAACCCAAATCCCTGATCCCAAATCCCAGCAGCCTCTGGTCCAGCCATGGGGTCCCCAGCTGATGCCTCCTTCTGCCCCCAGCTCCTGCCTTTGCCTGTACAAAAGAAAAGTGGAAAATGGACAAAACCAGTGTTTATAGGGAGAGGATCGGTCCAAAACACGGGATGCAAGGCCACCCATGCTCCATGCTCACTGCCAGGGTAGTGGCGGCCGCTCCATTTGGCTGCCGAATGGGAGCCCTTCTCCTCTAGAAATTTGATGGATGATCCCAATTATATTCTTCCAGCACTGATTTAATGTAATGTTTTATTAATAGCAACAATCAGAGGAAAGCAAACAGCTCATTCTGCACACGCCATTCCCTTTCTGCTTTTACTTTCCCACATTCATATACTCGGAGTCCTTGAGGCCATAGCATCAGGGGGGTCAGGAGCCGGGGCGGGGGGTGGGCAGAAATGAGCAGACAATTCACTGAGCAGGGCAGTAGCTCATTAGTATGCTCTTTACAGAATTAACGTGATTGTGACAATATTTTCTTCACTCATTCTTTACGGATTATTTGGAGGAAACTGCAAATTGCCCGTCTGTTTCTTTGGATGTTAAAAAACCATGTGAAAAGATGGGGAAAAACAATCTACAGTTTTGCGTTACTGGTTTTAATACTCTTTCGTTACAGAAGGAGCAATGGGAAGAACATAATAAATCCATTAGAGTTGTCCCCAGCCGGTGGGGCACGTCACTGGCAGGGCTCAGTCCTGCGCTGGGCTCTTTGCTCGGGGCCAACCTCTCTTCCTGACCTGCATCCCCCCAGCCGAGCCCTGCTGCCCAAACCCACGGTTCTCCCTTCTCCCCCAGAGACAAGGCTCCTGCCTGGCATTGCATCCCCCACCTCTGCAAAGGAGGCAGAGAAGCGGGATTTCCCTCGGAGCAGAGGACATCGGTCGGACTGGCAGCTCCAAGGCAGGCGGGATGCACCCTGCATCGCGGACAGGGATGGGGGGTATCCATGATGCGGGGGCAAGCCCCAGCTGGCAGCGTGCTTAAAAGAAGCACAACACAACAGAGACCAAAGCATCTTCGTGTCAAACCTCACCACATGCCAACACTAAATCCAACCTCCGGCTTCTTTCACTCCTTGAATCCTCCTTTCATTAGTGGCTCTCCATCATCTCCCTGTTTGCTTTTGCATCTGAACGCCTGTTTGCGTATTTACGCATTCGATTGCTTGTTTTAATAGTAATAGAAAGCCCCCTGGGCCAGTGATGATGAACTTGGTGGACATGAGCTTTCCTTAGTTTGTTATTCCCATTTTTGCTCCTGGCTCAAACATGGAATTTAAAGTTCAATCAAAAGTGCTCTATACTGTGGTTAAATTATTTCTTTTCCCCCACAGAATCGTTAATCGGGCACATGATCTAACATCTCTCCCTCTTTCTCAATCTCTTTTGGTGAATTCTTAAAAGAAGGTGGCAGCAGGGGAAGGAAAAGAGGGAGAAAGATTAAATGGAGCAGGTGTCCCATTTATCTTATTTCCAGTGCAAATACAATCAACAAGTGCCAGGTTAAAACCAGACCCTCAACAAAACCTGCAAAATGTTCTCTAAATAAATGATTCTTGGCTCTCTTCTGTTTGTTTTTAATTTTCAGTCATCCTCTGAATATTTCTGCCAAGTAAAACCTGCTTTGGGAATGAGCTCATTGGAGCCGATTCCACAGGGGCAGGTTTCTGCTGCCGGGGTGCCCTGCAGTCCCCCGTCTCCATCCCCCTTCCAAGCCACTGCCGTGCACAGCCCTCATCCCAAACCAGCCCAGCAACCCTTCCTAAAACACAACTCCGAAGATGCACAAAGCTGAACTTTGCCATTAAAACCTCTACTCAGCGCTGCCTCTCCACCAGCAGAGAGAGGGAGGTATCGCCAGACTCAAATCCTAAAATAAATCCTATTTTAGCATTTTTTTTTTTTTAATGGGATTTATTTTAGGATTTGGAGCCTTCTCAGTCTCCACGCCCACTTTATAAGGTGGCTGTGGCTGGACTCTGCCCTTTTCAGTGGCTGCTGCCGGGTGCTCTCCCCTGCACCCCGACACCGGCCCATGAACCCCCCCTTTGCTGACCTCACTGACTTTGTCAGCCTGCAAAAAGCAGCTGAAAAACCTCTGGGTCGCATCTGCTGAAGGGGAGGGATATTTGGGCTGGGAGATGAAGAGTAGGCTTAAATACACGGATACCATTCCGGGGTCCTGGGACTCATGGGGGGCTGGTCATAGAGATAATTTCCATGGCTCCCGGGGGATGTGAGGAATTCTCTGTACGTGGGAGTGAGTGCGGTAAATCCCCTTTAACCTGCTGCTGTAGGAAAATGTGGCTCATTCAACATGTAGGGCCTGAGCCATGCACCCACGGCTGCGAGCAGAATGACAGCCCAGGGAGTTCTTCTGAGCACAAGCATCAGTGCAATTTCCTTAGCGCTCATTAGAAACTCCAGATGTACCCCAGGAAAAAGAAAAAGAAAAAGTTGTTTTTCAGTTGAAAATTGGAGTTTTTAACAAAGCAAGCCTTTTACAAAAAATTTCTACTTTCTATGGAAGAGATAAAGAAAAAAAAAATCAAACCACATTAACAGGAAAAGAAAACCATAAAAACTCTTCCCTGGGTCAAAATATTTGACTCAGTACTACAAATTGAAACAGCTTTTTCTCCATCTTGGACAACTGCAGTGCCCCATGGGTGTTGCTGTTTGCACCTGATAACCAGAATTTTTTTTGTGTGTCCAACTCCAGGCCAGACTTTCTCTGCTGTGACCCACCGGTCTTTTATATATCTCTCTACTCCATCATAATGCATCATTGGATCTGATAAAAGCCTTGCCTCTCTCTCTACAAAGCTTGCCATACCTCTGCCTTGACCCCTGGCATCTCCAGCACAGTTTAAAGGGCTCTCTGTCCCCGAGGACAGCCGGGCTCTGCTGGAGACTCTGCCATGGGAGCTGCGATGCCCCAGGCCCTGAGCCAGCACACAGGGGTGTTGTAACCCCCAGGCTGGTCTCTCAGCTAAGCAGCTGGATGCCTGACTGTATTTTAAGGAGGTGGTGAGATGTCCCTGGCAAGTCAAGGCTACGAAGCTGGCATAAGAGTCATGGGGAAATGTGTTCATTTTGCCTCCGTCTTCTTTAAGGAATTGCGAGGGCAAAGTGCCGTCTCCTATAGCACGACACCTTGCCCCCTCGGCTGCGTTTATTTTAAAATAACTCAACCACCTGCAGTGCAGAGGAGCAGAGATGATCTCCTGCACTATCCAGTCCTGTCCTCTCTTGCTGAAGGGAAAGACCTTCACAAAGAGATGTTGCTGGGAAACCTGGGGGGTGGCTTGCTGCTCAGACCAGCTGGGCACAGCCTCACCCACCGCAGCCGACCAAGGGACGAGCCCTCCCCAGTTTCCTTTGCTGCTGCTGGGTCTGCTGCAGGATGGAGAGGGAGACCAAGCCCAAGGGTGGGCATCACCCCCAGCCTAGCCCTTTGTGTCCTTGGCAGTGCCTGCAGGATGGGCACCGGGCCCTGCAGTGGCTGTCCAGGAGCAAGAAGATTGCATTTCCCATCCACGGGAATGCTTTTCCCAACCCCATGGCACAGCCCAGAGATACAGCCCAGCACAGCCAGGGCCGGCCTCTCCAACTAAGGCAGAGCATGGTGAGCTACAGCGGCATTAAAATGATTTCATTCTAGCTGCAGGATATGAAGTGAATTTCCAGGAAACCTCTCAGAGGAGAAAAACAATGTCCCCAGACAATACATAACTAAAAAACAACATGCCTCTTGACGTGGGCAGCAGAAGCAAGCGTGGTAGCCGGGGTGGCACGTCACTGATGAGCCACACGAGTCACCTACAGCCAGTGGCAGGCAGGAGCCAGCCGGGCATGGGGCGGCCCGGTTCTCCTGGCCAGGCTGGAATACATGTGCTGGCACAGGGCTCGTGGCACACACCGGGGCACAGCTCGCCTCGGCCGTGCCGGTGCCGCTGCATTACCAGGCATCCGACGGCTGTGCTGAGCAGCACACGTCTTGGACATGAGGCTCTGGCTCTGGATGAGATTGCTAAGGGATCAGATTCGTTATCGGCCCCTGGCTGCTCTGATAGTGCAAAATAGCCATAAATATACCCAAAAGGATTGCTCTCGGCTGGTTTGGTTTGCATCAGGTGGAGCAGAGCAGGAGACTGGTCCTGGACTTTCCCTCTGTCCCCATGACACACTGCGTCCTGAAAAATTTGGCCCCAAAAGAAGCAAAGCCAGGGGCAGTTTTGATGTGAAGGCAAGGCTGGCTGTAGTGACATGGGATGAATTTCAGGCTTTAGAAAAAACCCTTCCCCCAGCCAAAGCTGAAACACCAGGTTTCCATTTATAATTGCGACGTACTGTGCGAATCAATGAAAATAGTCGGTCTGTTCGCAGTCGCAAGGGGAGGCTTTTGTTCTGTCCCAAGACTGGAAATTTCTGTTAAGCTTATTTTAACATTGGAAACAACCAGACATTGCAGGAGACGGAAAGCCCAGCTTGTGTGCAAGCCCCAGACTCGGTGCGGTGTACATCCATCGCAGCTGCCCCGCGGCAGCTCCGGGTCTCTGGGCTCACTGGGAGCAGCTTGTTCTGTTCGGCGATGGAGGTCCTGGGGTCAGTCCCGTCCTGTTTCCCAGGTGGTGGCTGTCGCGTGTCACCGAGTTACACAGGCAGGAGCACAGGGACATGGACACGGGCTGAACAAGGGCTCAGAAAGGTTCTTGTCCACTTTGTGTTACTAAAACCAGGTAGAATTCAACCTGGTCATCTCCCCTCACACTCCCTGCCCTGCTACCTTGACACGTGGGACTGTAATAGTTTGTGACAGAGACAATATAAACGAGGCTGCTGCGGATGCTGTTGCCGGTGCTGGCCTCCCAGCTGCTGCTTTTAAGGTTCAATGGCAGCGGGAGCAGCTGCTGCCGTGTTTTATTCATGCACCTTGTCTGGGGATGTAGGTTTTGGCCAAAAGCAGGGGAAAATTAAAAGGAAAAAGATGCCAAAACCCAGGAGCAGCACGCTCAGTTGTGGCTTCGCAGGCTTCTGGGCAGTGGCCAAGGGATTTCTGGGCTGCCCTTCCCTGGGCTATAGGGTGGCAACAACATGGTTTCCATACCTCTCCTCACTCCACGCCGTATTTTGCTCCTGTACCACATTCACTGATTTTAAAATCGATGCTCCTCCTGGTGAGCCCCGGCTAACCCACGGGGACCTGAGCACACCTGCAGCCTGTGGCCCCAGGCCTCCCGGGACCCCTGCAGCGCTCTGGGCTCCAAACACACAATCACTATTGGGGGGGTTTGTTTTCAGTTGAGAGTGTCTGATAGAAGGCTGGTGCTGGGCTGCAGCTGGGCACGGTGGGTTATGAAGCACAGGTATGTGCCTCATGCCCCGGGGCACGGCGTGAGGGCATGCAGGAGGGTGCAAAGCCTGCCTTGGGGGCTGCCGAAGGTGCTCAGCTTGGGTTGGCCTGGGCCACTGTACCTCCCAGGAGGACTTTTTGATACA
>NW_009622655.1:78592-85454 GCF_000690535.1 Cariama cristata
AGGGCTGGGGAGAGTGGTGGTGGATGATCACCCATCTCATGCTCAACTCTGCTCCCCACATTTTTGGGCTGTCACCTTCCCCTGAGGCACCTGCAAGGTGTGGGGACCTGAATTGGTAGCAGAGAGGATCAAGCTGATGGCAGCTGAGAACACGCAACTCATTCCACTGATGCATGACGCAAGGGGAACAGGAGGGGGAAAAGGGCCATTGATGCCCTAAGTGCCTTATTGATTTAGCTGACGCCAGCAGATCTACACAGCCCATAAACTGTATGATTGCATTTATAGTTATGTTCTTACTAAGCGAGAGGCAAGGCGGAGATTAATCACGTGAAGGAAGAGGAAGAGGAGGAGGGTAGCACAGGGACCGTAAATCCTGGGGACCTAATACAGGCATGCAGGGAAGAAACCCTGCTCCACCACCACTGCCAGCTCCTCTCCATCAGTTCCTGCAGGTCCAGAGGTGCCCGCAGGACCCACCCTCCCAAATCCACATCCCATTTAAATGCTTCCTTCCCTTTTCCTTCCCTTCTCCCTTCCTTTCCATCCTCTGTCCGTCCATTTATTGACCCAGGTAAACATGGGCCAACCCATCCTGCTTGAGGAGGGAGTTGAGACCTGGTTCCTGTTCTCTTTACCTTTCCAGGGCTGTAGGGAGCTGTGTAGGGGCAGTGGAAAAGCCCCTGATTTATTCTGTGAAGGCTGACAGTCCTCTCCTGTCCGGCCCTGCCTTCCCTCACATGCCCTCCGCATGGGCTCAGAGACAAGAGCAGATATTAAATGCAATTCCTGGTGGGTGATTTGGGGGTACATTTACTAGATATGGTCAGGATACAACCTCCACAAGAGCAGGACATGCCAGCTTTGCCTCCAGCTAGTTGGGCAGACGGTTGGGAAGGGCTCAGCTCTGCCGCAGCCTCCAGCCCTCATTAAAGCTCTCCCAAAGAGGCTGTGTTTCCGAAGTCAAAATGTCCCTTGCAGGGGGAGGGAGAGGACTTAATAGGAGAGGCGGCAGGAGGAAGTAAAGTACGTTTATTGCAAAGGATGTTAATTGCTTGATGAACTCTTGTCGTACAGCGCGGCTGGGAAGCAGCCGCATCCCGGAGGAGATGTGTTTGTCCCCACACAGAGTCTGTGCTGCGGAGGAGATGTCAGGGGGACAAACACACGAGGCCTCTCGCTTGCACATCAGAATACTGTAGTTACCCATGTCAGCCCTTCAGGCAAGAGCCAAGCACCTCAGGTTTACTCACGGTTTACGCTCACACCCCAAGGACTCAGATGGGAGTTACTGTGTGTTGGCTGAGGGGTGGCAACCGGGACTGAGCTCTCTTTTTCTGTGCTACAGCCCCGTATGGGCTATGGGAGCACAAACCAACCCTGATTAGGATAACACAAGCAATTCTATTAAGTTCTGGACAAGGTGATGCCCTGTTAGATGCAGGGGAGAAAAGAAAGCTTAACACACACACGGGGTAACAGGAGGGTGGCCCTGGGATGGAGCACACACCCTGTAAAGCTGAATTTGGCAGGACGTGCCCAGGCAGCAGGATGCAGGATGGAGAACCATGCCGCGGCGACTGGGGATGTGGTCAGCCCTCCCCAAAGCTGCCGTCACCTTCGCAGTCCTTCACCGGCTTCACAACCACCCTGCGAACAGAGGCAGGGACACTTCAACCCCAGCTGGCTGGAAGGTCGATGGATGGGGAGCGCCTCAGATGGCAAAACCCCCATGAGCTTTTTCCAGATGTTTCTGGAAGATCTCCCGCTGCCATTAACAGCCTGGGGGGTTTGAAGGAGAGCACAGTGCAGCGGTTCCCTGCACGTGTAAGAAAAACACTCCTCCGACTGCTGAGAGCTCAACAGCAGAGTTATAGACAGCCGCGTGCGGAACTGTGAAGGGTGTGAACACAACGGAACGAAAGAATTATGTAGAAAATAAAGGTAGTTACAGTTGCTTCAAAACATTTTCGCAGCTAGGGCTCAGGGCTTTTAATCAACTTTTTTTTATTATTGCAGGTTCTCCTTTCTGCCAAACATTTGCAGAGGGAAAAAGAAACTAAAGAAAAGAGAGAAAAAACAGTTTTAGCTGCCAATCTGTTGCTTCCAAAGCCATGAAAAGCACCCTGAGAGAGACAAGCATGTATTATAAGGAGGAAAAAGGATTTTGTGCATCCTCTATGCTGAAAAGTCTTTTTAGTTCCCTTCCCTCCCGAGACCTCCCCTGTCCCCAACATACTCTGAGCCATTAAAGAAGGTGGTTTCAGCCCACACCAGACTCATCCCAGACTCCCCGCATGCTCCTGAAAACCTGGCTCAGCTCTCCTCTCTCCTGGAAGTTTATTCTGGTTTATTGAGGCCAAGGTCCCTTGCTCCCCACGGGCTCGGGTAGGGGCTGCTCTCCTGAGGAGCTCTGCTCCAATGCCACACCGCTCCCCATCCAGCATTGCTCCCAGGGCTACTAAAACCAGAGGGATTGCTTTGCAAAAACTTGGTTCTGACTTAAACACTGCCTGCTTGCTCAGTGCTGGGAGCCTGGGAGTGACGCGGCTGCCTCGAAGGTTACTGCTGCAGAAGGACCTGCATCCTCCCCGTTAATAAAATCTGCATCCCTCCCCATTTACCTCTTCTTTTCTTTCTTGTGAAGGTCGGTGATTTCTACCTTTTGCCTTGCACCAGAGGGCTAGAAATCCAGATTTCTCATCCCACCCAAGGCAAGGATGCCCATAGAGCCCTGAGACACCTGGAGAAGTGCACTTGGGACAACCAAGCTACAAAAAGACTCATGGTAAAGCTGCCAGAGGAGACAACTTTGGGTTGTCTTCAGTGGAGGAGGACTGAGAAGCCTAAACACAGCCTTTACTCAGTTTTACTAGGCCAGAAAGCCAGGCATGAGCCTAAGTATGTGGGAGTCCCTTCCCTAACGCCACATGAGCAGAAAAGTAAAGATAAAGAGATATATATGCACTTGTCAAGCTAATCAAGGCTGGGAGAAAAGGAGAGCTGTGCCAGCCTTCCACTGCTCCGCCATGCAGGGAAGGAGAATTAGAGGGGCAATGAGGAGAGAAACGGAGAGAAACATCCTCTAAAGCTTGTTTTTAAGACATCCCTCCCACCCTAGGGCTTGTTTTAACGGCCCATGCTGCACACTAGATACGTCCCCTTTTATTTACGATGATTATTACGGGCTGCTGCAGGGTCCCCTGGGTCTCAGAGAGGCAGCGCCGGCTGCTATTAAGGCATTTTGTCTTTCTCTAAAATCACATAAAGACCTTCCCCGTGCTTCTCCCGCTGGGCAATAAAAAGCAAAAGACAATCCACGGCTGAGCTGGCTGCTCTCTAGCTGGATGGGCAAAGCGCCTCATTAGGCACAATGAAGTGCTCCCCTTAACCCCCAGCCATCCGCAGTGGCCAGGGCAATCAGGCCAAGGCGAAAGGAGGCGGCGGCAGGGAAGGGCTGGGAGCAGCAGCCACCGGCACGCACGAGTGGAGCAAGGGCGAGCTGAGCACGCACCGGGCAGAGCCGGCCGCAGCAGCGTTAATGCATCTCGGGATGTATTCCCTGTTCTGGAGCAAAAAGCAGGCAGCCTCCACTCACCCGGTCCCCTGCACGAGCACCCCATCGCCAGCCCTGGGCTTGGCTTTGCTCCCTGGGGACAGGAGTGGAGTGCACGTCCAAGCGAGCCAAAGAAGTATTTTGGAAAATTAATCAGTCCAATTGAAATGTGATTGATTGAGGATCGAAAGCCACAATCCAGCAAGTCCCGGAAAATGTAATAGTCTAAAACTCTATTAATTTTTCATGTTCTTTCTGTTTTGATTTTTACTCCCTTTCCCTTGAGGAGGTGGCTTCGTGCCAGGATGTTTATGTGTAAACAATTCAGCCCTCTCCCGGCTGACTCGGGGCACTGGGTGCAGGAGGCTTTGGTGCTGGTGAGACCCGGCTGCCCCAGCGCTCTTGGTGGAGCGGTGATTTCCATCCTTCACCTGCTCCCCCCACAACCCTGTTTGCCAAAACGCACCAACAAGGAGAAAACCGAGGGGAAGAGCCTCATGGCGCTGAGCTTGCCAGCTCCTGCTCCTCCTAAGCCAGTATGTATTGCAACAGATACAGCAACACACGTAAGCATCCCCTCTGGTCACTGAGCAGCTGTGGGGCCACCACGACTTTCAGAGCCAGACAACAGAGAGAAGCCACATGAACATCAGGCTCAGCGCTGGTACCTCCTTGACTCTAAAGATTGTCCTCTAATGTGGTCAATAAATCACTGCTCTGAAACGAAGGGTAAACTTGGTGTCCAGAAAGTCCAACCTATTCCTGAATGCATCACAGCAATCATTTTGTGCAGCAATGAAACAAACCTAGATGTCAGACGTGGAGGGAGCCCAAAGCCAGCAACGTGGTTTAGCTGCTCGTTTGAGGTTTGGTCCAAAGCTACCTGCCAAGCATGCTGCTAGTGGTCTTGCCGTGTAATTAGCAATAGTTGTGAGTGTAAGTTGCAAGCGGTGCTGTTAGTATGAAAATATTTCTGTTTTCAACAGATCTATTTTGATTTTTGGTTCCAAAGTGAAAATGTCTCTATTTGTTCAACATTTGTTGTTGGCCTGTATTTTTGGTTGGTTTTTTTTTTGACACAGTGTCAACATTTCTCAAGTGGGAAAAAAACAACGTAGTTAAAAAAAAAAAGACGAATTTTCTGCCAGCAGCATCCATGGAAATGTTTCAAATAGGCCTCTGATGAAGTAATTTGAACATATGCCATCAGACCCAAGATCTGACCGCTTCCAGTAGCCCTTGTTGGACTGCTTCCTTGGGGAAATGAGGCTGTAAAATCACACCTTCTCTGTTTCTATTTGTTACCTTTCCACCATCAAACTTTGGCATACCTGAGCAGATTTCAAGCACAGATGGGATAAGATCTTGGAGATAATCGGGTGGTGACAAACTTCTCAAAAATCGCAGTCCAGACTCAATTATGTCTGGTTTTCAAACTGAAGAAAAGGTGGTAGGTAGCAGGAGTTTGGCTCTTATTAGACATAAAAGAATCTCAAATGCACAAAACCCCTTAAAATTTCCCAGCTGGTGGGTAACCATCAGTTGGAGTTCGCACCTTTCTGGCCTGCAAGTCAACCAATGTACTCAGCTGTGCTTTGAGCAGAAGCAATCCTTTTCTCCTACCTCATCTAAAGTGCTCTGCCTGCCGCATCCGTGGAGTCACCCCTGCGACACCGTTTCCCATGGTAGCTTGCCACGTGTGTCCTCTGCCAGGCCAGCCTCAAAAACTCAATGAAATGAGGATAAAGCAAGTGATTGATCTTCATCCCAGGGCCAGAACGCAGCTCTCTGCCATGTTTTTGGTTGGATTTTTTTTTCCTGTGGGACCATGAGGCCAGTTTTCACAGTGATGCCACGTCACGCTGTTTTCTCCAGAAACTTGCTGTTCCTAGCATTTTGGCCACAAGACAGATCAAACCTGGCTGTGGCCTTAGGGTCCCTATGCGTTCATCACTGTGCTGGGTCGCTCCAGCCATTATTAGGACTGTTTATTTACGTCCCGCTCTGTCCCAAGAGCCTTTCTGAAGTGTCTTTACTGTCTCCAGCAGCTCCTGTTAAATCCGTAAGACAAAGCGTTAGTCCTCTCCATGAGGGTTTTTATTTTTAATAAAACTTGCTTGTGCTCTTCCCCGAGGGACTTGTTAAAGTTGCAAAAGTCAAAGATAAAATGTTCTAGCTGCTGTTTCCCGGAGAGCGACGCTGTGTTTTCTCGTGAAACTCCTTTAATGAACATCTGTAAAGGGCACAGATGGGATCGAGGCACAATCTGTAGACCAAGCACCTCTGAACCCCAGAGATGTTGGCAGCCAGCTCGAAGTCCATTCTTTCCAGTTCTTCTTCCGAAATGGTTCCTAATGGGCTGAAAGAAAACTTGAAAGGGAACATCTTCAACACGGGAGAAAAAACAAAGCCCATTTTCCTTCCCAGTCTATGCCTTGTGGCTGTCTTCCAGCTCCCTGCAGATCTCAGGACCTTTATGGGGCCACATGAAGAGGTTCAGCCTCTTCAGAGGGACAAGCTGATGGTGCAGAGGCTGTAAAGGTAATTTCTACACCAGGCAAGAGGCAAGTTCCCTGAATCAGGACCTACCATGCAATGAAACAATACTATCTGCAGGAGAAGCCCAGGGGTAGCTTAGCTCTTGGTTACTCATCAAGGCTAATGAGCTGATACACATGTGGGGCTAACGAGGCTGCACTCTTTGCTGGTCCTGGAGCGAGCAGTTGCTCAGGGGGGCTCTGCCCTGTGCTGCACCGTGCTGGGAGGAGGGAGACACTTACAGACCAAGGCTTCGTCACAGACCATTTTGACAGGGAGAAAATGTATTTCACCCTCATCAAATCCTTGGCAGGAAATGTCGACTTGATGCCAACAGGAAAAAAAAAAACTAATAAATAAAAGGCAGCACTGTTTTCTTTTGGATGGTTTGAATTGTCAATGTTTTCTGGACTGAGAGTTGACTTTTTATTATTTTTTTAACTCACTTCTGCTACTGGGACTAAGCAACACCCCAGTTAAATACATTTCTACCAGCATCCAAGAGTGCCCCCCATGGGTAGCAGGGTTCATATTGTTTTGGCATGAAAATCACATCCCCCAGTGCCCAGGGCAGCATGGGGACATGTCCCTCTGACGGGCGCTGGCCATGACGGCATGGGGACACAGTGGCAAGGGGCAGAGGAGCCACCAGCAATACTAATCTCTGCAAGAGAGCAGGTTGTTGTGCCCCCAGATCCTCCCCACAGGTACCTGCCATCTCATCAGTTGGTCCTTGGAGAGCCAGCCATGCGCAGTGCTTCCAGCAGG
>NW_009622655.1:85465-92313 GCF_000690535.1 Cariama cristata
CCATGATGTTTCTGCACAACAGTCTCCCAAACCTTCCCAAGTTCTTGGGTTTGCCTGCAAACCGGGGCTGGAGAATGGAAAAGAGGGAAATATTGATGTTTTGAAATACCACAGAACATCACTACGGTCATGCCCTGGGTGCTGGCACTTGCTGAAGGAGCCTGGTCCAGAGGAGGGGTGCATGTGCACAGCGTCACTGCCCGGGGACACTGCCCTGCCCACTGAGGGCACATCAGCCACTGCCTGACCCCAAACCACTCATTCTTGGGGAGGAGGACTTATAATGAAAAAAAAAATATCATTTTTTTCTGTGAAAAACTGTACTTTACACACAGACACAAGCTTAAACCCAGCTCGTTTCCTACTGAAGGAGAAGTTTTGATAGGAGTTTTCATCTACCCTGCTCCAAACTTTATACAGGCTCCAGCCCTAAATTCTGACCCTACCAGGACTTCCCATTCAGCTTTGAACAAGTTCCTCCTCAGCCTAAGAGCCAGTGCAAAGGCTGGGCAGAGAAATGGCTTTCTTGGCACCCAGATCTCTTTTCTGATTATTATTCTGGTCATTCACCCTCCTTCTCTCTCAATCTTGAGGAAGAAGCAGTGATTTTGTGAGTTGGAATTTGGATGTATTCCCAGCTCCTTTCCCCCCCCCCTCCTGTTAATTAAAACTAATAAATCTGCTCAGCAGAGTTTGCAGAGCAGGGGGACAAGGTACAGTTATCTTGACACGGCAAGGCCATCTCACTCGTTCCCCCACACCTTTTATTTATTTAATTTATTCACGTATTTATTCAGTTCTTGAGCCTGTTCCAGAAATATGCTGCTGATCTGAATTTCTCGTCTATGCTACGTGCAGGCTCTTTGCCTTTCTTTCACAAGGAAGCAGTCCCACAGGAGCTGCAAATAATCAACAATTATCATGGCATGCATCCCTAGACATAATTACAGACAATCCAGAGTAGCTTGGAAACAAAGGGAGTTCATGTTATACAAGACTTACTTGATCTATTCCTCCTCACCGACCCCATATCCTCCATACTGTAAAGGGAGATGAAACCCCAGGTTTTGGGGTGCAGAGGGGTTAGCGCAGTGCTCAGTCCTTTGTACTGATTTGGGGGATGCAGCAGGAAAAGCCAAAAAAAGGGATCAGCCCCCCACACTTGGGTGTTTAATGTCATCTGAGATGTTGCACAACCCCCCTGGCATCCCTGGCCACCCCAGAGAGTCAGGTTGTACCTGCCAGCCCCAGGAAGGTATGGGGTCCTGAAGGGCTCTAGGTACCTATAAACTATCCCCTGTGTCCTTCTCCAGCATGGTAAATATGTCCTCCAGGAGGACAGAAGTGGCCTCTGAATTAGATGCGTGGTCCAAGATGGGACAGGCAGGATTTTTTTGGAGATGCTGCCCATCCTCAGCTTTGCAGCCAGGTCCACCTTGCCTACAGGGAGCTGCTGGTGGTTCCTCTTCCCTGGCATTGCGCTGCTGCCGGAGGGGAGGACAGAGGAGAAGGGTGACCCAAAGGTGCTGCAGAGCCCCTGGCTGACTTTCAAAGGCAGAAGTTTGTGCAAAATGGCTTTGCTCTGAAGTCCTGCGGTCTCCTCCTCCTCGCCGGGAGGAAGGCAGTGCTGGTAGCTATAGCAACCAGACCTCCTTCACTCCAGCTGCCAAACTTCACCTAGATGGGCTTGGGTGAAGAAATGAAGAGGGACGGGAGAATGTAAATGACCTGCAATCCCTCCAAAGCCTTCCGATCAATATTATATTAATTTTAAACCACGGGAGTTAGTCGAGACGTGTGTAAGGGTAAAGGAGCGAATCCCGGGCAGCACAGATGATGGAAAAAAAGCAAGAGGAAAGGCGTGAGACAGAAAAACAAGATGACGATCCATCTCTTCCATCCCCCTAGCCTCCAAGAAGGCTCAGAAGAGGCCATACTAGTGTCATCCGGAGGGTAACAGCTTTAATTAGTGATTTAAGTACCCTCCACAACAGACTTTCTCTCTCAGTGCTCTTGGGAAACGGCTACGCCGCAGTTGTTGAGGCAAAGCACGTCCTTCCCCGGCTCTTCCCCCTCTCTGGCACATCAGAACGATGCAGCAGCGGGGTATCGGTCACCTCTGAAACGGTGCTGTGCCCTTTCCAGGTGTAAAGCAGAGCTGTGGGGGGAACAGCAGTAGCCAAAGAGTTGTGAACATCAGCCTTCGTGGCTGTGTCTGCCACTGCAATGCTCCATGTTCACCTGCCCCGACAACAACCATTGTAGTGAAATCTGAGTCCAGGAAAACAGTGGCTGGTTATGGGAGAGGACATCCAGGCTCCCTGCTCAATGGTCCCTGCACCTTCCCATCCCCTGCCCTGAACAGCACCGGGGCTTTTCTACCTCAGCTTTGTCCCTCTCCTCCACACAGGATTTCTCATGGCTGTTTTTCCCACTTCTTTGGCTTTCTCATGGCTGTTCAAACAACCTTGCAGTCTCTTTTAGTCCCTTTTTCCCAAAGCAGGTGAATTCCCTTTTCCTGCTTTACAGATGGGGAAACGCAGGGAGGGGACAAAGGGCTTGCTCCAAGTCATCCACTGACAACAAATGGTAGATGCAGGAATTGACCCCAGGACCCTAAATCTGAGTTTTATATCCCAGCTAGGCAGCACAGCCTGGTGATTTCTCCTATGAAACAATTCTTTTTTCTATTTCAGATGGATTTTCAACCAAAACTAAAGGCAAAAAAAACCCGGAAACTTCGACTTCTGGAAGAAAAGTTATCATTTTTTTTGCACTGAACCCCCTGCTTCCAATGAAAATCTCCGATCCACTAAAAGTGCTTAAGTGTTGATTTTGAAAAGTTGATCATTGCTTTTTGGAAACAATCACTTTTTAGAGAAAGCTGTTCATACAGATAACCGCCATCCTTCTCTCACTTGAAGCAGCAGCTGTTGTGGGAGACAGCTGAAATGGCAAACACGCTCTCGCTCAATCCATCACCCAGACACAAGGAAAGAAGAGCTACTTAAGTTAAAGGACAATGTTTGCATGAGAGAAGCTAGGCCACAAATCAATTCACACTGGAAGTCAGGAGAAGATTTTAACCAGAGCGGTGGGCTCCTGGAATGATCTTCTGATGGGATCAGGGGATAAGAAATATCACCCTTTTCTAAGATGGAGCTGAAACAGGTGAGTAAGTTCATGCAGCATCACACGTGATGGCACTGACTTCTACTTGAGTGAAGCAGAAAGATCTGATTTCATATTTCTGTTTCATGCCAGAGGTCTCTGGGCAGCTAGAGCTCTACCTAATGATCCATGCTGTATGGAAAGAAACTTAAATTCACTATTGAATTTCCATAGTCTTCCCCATCCAATTTGCATTTAAAACTAGCTTTCAGATGCTGTGCGTGGGACAAGACACATTTCTGCTCAATACCCGTCCAATTTTCCCTGTTGTGGATTCAGACTGGCGGCACCGATTGCTATCGATACAGATGGAGTTGCGTGAGAATCCAGAGTTTTCTGGCTCAAAGAAATCTTACAGGGAAATAGCTGCAGTGGTACTGAATGCTCTGGTTGAGCCAACACGTGGCAGGATGACTATGGTGTTTCTGATTACTGAGAAACAAAATCATGAGACTAGGGGGGGTGGAATCTTTTCTTAAATGGGGACAAACCCCCCAATTTCTGGCCCAACCATTAATAGTTATTCCAAAGTGAATTGATCTCAAGTATCAAAAAATATTTTGCTTCAGCTATTTCAAAGCATTATTTTTCAACCTTTGCAGCCTTGTTATTAAAATGCTTCTATTTTTTAGAAGAAATTGATTTACATTTTAAAACAGCAGAAAAAGTCACTTTGAATTTAAAAAAAAAATCCCATTTGAAAATGTCAGAGTGGCTGAAGAGGGAAAGCTATCGACAGACAATGCTGAGAAGGCTAAAGCCTCTTTCAGTTTAGTCTTTACTAAACAGATCAACTGTGAGTTGGTGTCTGACACAATTAACACTGAGGAGTAAGATATCAGGCTAGGAAGGGACAGAAGAGTTTTGAGCGTACTCAGCTAAGGCAGGCGTTTTCGAATCGGCTGCATTGTGCCAGCTCCATCCCCAGGCGCACTGAGAACCACCAAACGTGATTTTGGAGCCAACACGGCGATATTTGAGAACATGACGATGCAAAAACGTAGAAAAGGGCAGATGCAACACCTGCCTTTTCGAAAGGGGAGG
This sequence comes from Cariama cristata, assembly GCF_000690535.1. NCBI lineage: Eukaryota > Metazoa > Chordata > Aves > Cariamiformes > Cariamidae > Cariama > Cariama cristata. Next base: position 89,681 of record NW_009622655.1, read on the forward strand.
GAGGTGAATGAGTTTACCTCTAATTTTCAGAAGCATACTGAGAGCAAACAAAGCCTACACGAGTACCTGGAAGAACACAGGAAAATGAATAACAGTCAACATGAATTTGTAAAGACTAAATCGGGTCAAACCAATCTAATTTCCTCCAATGACAGGGTGGCAGGGCTGGTGCTGGGGGAAGATGCAGGAGATGTCATCTGTCTTTACTTCAGGAAAGCTTTTCAAGCTGTCTCCCATGACATTCTCATCAGCACACTGGGGAAACGGCTCTATATTGCAATTTGGCTGTACCTAGAGAGGTACTATCAATGGTTCCCTGTCAGAAAGGAGGAATGTGTCTAACAGGAGTCTCTCTCGATCTGGTACGATTCAATATTTCAGTTAACGTCCTGGATGATGGAAGAGGGGAGAGATGTTTATTAGATCTGCAGAGGGTTCACCCCAGGAAAGGCTACCAGCACTTTGGAGGACACAAAACGAAATTCAGACCAGACTTGAGACCCAGCAATGGGAAATTGGAGAAAGGGCCTAAGACATCTTATAAAGCTGACGAAATTCAGGGAGGACCAGTGCGCAGCTCGACGGCGAGTCGCTCACACAAACACCAGATGGGCTACAACCGGCTGGGCAGCAGCTCGGCGGAAAAAGATCCAGGGCTGTATTTGATGAGAAGCGGAACAGACTGTGGCAATAAAAGGCAAAGGGTTGACTGCAGCGTTGTCTTAGAAATGGCTCAGAAAGAGCCTTCTCTGGACAGAGGAGTGAAATACAGATGCCCTCTGGGGTTTTCTGTCCTCGTTTCTGTTCAATAGCTCGGGTCCAGCAAAGGCAACTTTGGCTGCCACTGGGTTTGGTTTAAATACACGGGTATTTCCACAAGGAAGTTTCCAATTCTCTCTCTTCTTTCTGTCGAGCATGATTTCCATTCTGTGCCTGACACTGCCTCCTTGGCTCTTTTGATCTTTCATGTGGAGCCAGGGATTAATATCGTTTCAACACCATTTTCAGAAAAATCAGCAAATCGCATTTGCGTCTCACTGGAGGATACAGGCTCCAGAGCAACCTTCTCCTTCGGGGGGACATGGAGTGATGGGGCCACTCCGATGGGCTGCGACCAGAAACCTGCCAGGAGAAGGAAGATTTCACAGTCTCTCGGATCTCACTGACAGCTTTATCCTTTAGCAACTCTGCTGTAAACACACGCCATGCAATAACTGTGCATGCACAAAAAAGGCTGTCGCTAATAGATTGTACGGCTTGTTGCTACTCTACTAAGAATGTCCTGCTAATTTTTTGTTTTCACCAAATTTTCCACTTGAAATATGAGAGCGGAAATGAAGCCGTGAGCTGCATCAATAAAGAGAGGCAGAGCTGCTGCTTTGCCTTCGGATCTGCGGCACCGGCGGGGACGGGAGCTCAGAGGCTGCTGGCATCACCTGCGTGGGTCCTGCAGGACCCCGTGCCATAGCTCGGATTTGCCCCCAGAGCCTTGTCCCAGGCTGCAACAACCATGAAAAAGGAAAGATGGGGCTGCAAATTGTCAGACCAACCCACTCAGCCTTCTGGAAAGTAGGCCTTGTTCCTGGTGGCCTTGCAGATATTAAAAAAGCAACAAATCAACAACAAAATAAGACCAACCAAACCAATACAGTCCAAGCCTTAGAAATAAGGAATGATGCTGCCAGTCTTGGGAGACAAGAGCTTCATTGGAGGGAGAAAGAAAGATGATCACTGAGCAAGCATTGCCATTTCTAGTGGTGTGGTGGCTGAGCTTCAAGGTCAAACTGACAGAGGCCATTTGTTTCACTCAAAAGCCAAACTTTTTGTTTCCCAAACGCACCTTCCCCCAGCCGTATTTCACACAAAGCCGCTGTCCTCGTGCGGTCAGCTGCAAAGCAATGCGGAGAGGACCCAGACAGCAGAGCCGCATCAAACTGTGCCGCCATTCAGCAGCACCCGGCACGGAGATTTAAAGGCTATTGTGGAGAAATCCTTTAAATCCATCCGAGTAGTGTAGGAACAAGAAAGGCAAATGGGTAACTGGGAAGCGTTTTGACGCCGGGAAGGAATACAAATCAGAAGGGCTGCTGGAGCTTTACTGTACAACTCTTCATGTGTTGTTGCCAAAATCCCTGCATCCTGCCATTTTCAGTTGACTAAATTATCTAGGAAACAGCAGCAGGGGCAGCTCCCAGCTCCTGTGTTTAGGGGATGCTCGTGCCTATCTGCTTTCCCTGCCTCCGCAAGCACCTTCACTTGGCAGGGCAGAGGACACAGCCGACCCCGCAGCCCCCTTCTGCTGCAGACACCCCAACCGGCCCACGAGCACAGTGGGGCTGGAGTTTGAGGTGCGGTGGGGGCTCTGGTGTTGGCTGGTATCTCCAAAAGAAACCCAGCAAGGTCATGCACAGCAAAACACACCGATCATGGCGGAAAGGATATGGGGGGCCTGAAATCCAGAGCTGTCAGAGCTAGATCAGGAGAGTGGGAGACTTCAAATACTCTCCTTTTGGGGGATTGCCAAAAACTACACAAGCTCCAAACCTGGGAAGGCACGGGGAGCTGGCTGAGTGTGCACAGGTGAGCGTGCATAGCGATCCGGGTGAGTGTGCACGAGTGGCTGGGGGTCGCGG
>NW_009622655.1:92344-127893 GCF_000690535.1 Cariama cristata
GTGAGAGGCAGAGCCTAGAAGTGTTTAAACATGCAAACACACAAACCCTCTTAACAATCAGCACGGATGGAAATATTGATGGTTGCATTAAAAGTAAATATATTTTTAATTAAATCATTTTCCCCTTCTCCATTCAAGGGGCGTGAAAGCACTCATAAAATTAAACTGCTGCTTCAATTTTTCTCTCTCTCTCTCCTCTGACACAAGTCAAGGCTACAATTTCCCCCTCTGTCTTCCCACCATCGCCACCACCTCGGGGCACCATCAGCTTTTAGCTCTTTAACCTCTTCTTGGCCTCCCAGAAAACACCAAGGTTAGTGCAGAGCAGCTGATTTTCTCCCCGCTTCTCTCTCCTCCTTTCCCTCAGTCCTAGCTCAGGCACAGCTCTGAAGGGCTCATTAATCAAAAGGCAATTAATTCCCCATCATGGGGGCAAATAACAGATACAGACGTTCAATATCCGCCTTTTTTCATGCTCAAGTGTTTCTCTGATTCCTGCAAACTAAAATAAAAAGAAGCCAAAGCAAAAGAAACACCAAATGATTAAATGCTTCATTAACATCCTGCAAAGGGGGGGAGGCCATGGGTTATTTGTCTCTGTCGTCAAAAAGACAAATAGTTCAGAGGTGTTGAAATGGTTGCCAAACATGGGGTGCAAATCGGGGTGCAGGGTAGTGAGGTCCCCTTGCCCCAGAAGGTCTCATGATCATGAAACATCTACCAAACGAACAGGACTGCTTCCCCCCAAAATGGGGGGGAAAAAAATCCCTTTTTCTTCTTTCCTTCCTTGGCCCCCAGCTTTGAGATGGGATGCTGCTCAGTCTTTCTCCATCTTGCCCTAATATCAGATCCCCGCTCTGCTCCCAGCATGTGGCCCTGGTCTCTATGAGGACCATTACGCATCACACCACCAACCCACTACCCTTAAAATATAACTAATGAACAAGGTCATGATGTGGAAAAGAAGCTATTGCTCCTTTAAATTTTGTTGCTGAGGAGTCAAGAAGTGACTAAGAGTTTTGATACATAAAACTGTAGGTTTGCTCAACCCTTGTGTCCAAATCAATTAGCTGATGATCGCTGCCTATAGAAAAATTAAAAGTAAACTATTATATTAGTTATTTAATCACTGAACTTACGAAAACCAAGGCACACGATTCAAATGCTCAGTTGGTATCATTAATCATCGTTTGTAGCAGAAAATAATTTTATATTATTAAAGCAATTACCATGTAATCATTTACGTTAGCAAAAATTCATTAATCTTTATTCATTATTCAATCGGATCGCATTATTTTAGCCTATTCCATCTAACTTGCCATTTCACAGTAGTGCAAAAAAAGAGGGAAAAAAGTGACAAAAGGAACTTTTTGTAATACTAAACTGTAAGGCTTGGCAGAAATTACTTCTAAATATAATTAACGTAAAGGCATTATGTCTGCAGGAGGGACAGCACAAGCGTCATCCTCTCCACAGCATTTATTTGCTATTTCTCTATACCTCTGGCTGCAATTCCCAAGGGCTCAGCTCTCACAACTTGGAGCAGGGTATTTTTTTTTTTTCCCTTCCTTTTATTTAGTCACCTGAATAAATTGCCAGATTGTGTGTTCAGAAACCAGCAGCTCTCATTGTGAGCCTGATGGGCAGATTAGCAGAAAAATTCAGCTGCATCGAAAGCAGGAGAGCAAAGCATGGTGCTCTCCATCGAAAACCTGACCGAAAGCTCTCCACCCCTTCCACCGCACCAGCCCACCGCGACGTGCAAGTGACTGGCAGCTCTGCTTGTGGTTTGCAACCTCGAGGTTCGGGGTCTGACAGCCAGAACTAAGCCTCCCCCAAGAAAATCAAAGCTGCAGAGGAAGCTGAGCTTTGCCAATCTGGGTCAGGCTCTTATCTGCTGGCAAGCAAAAAGAAATTGGCCTGACTCTTCTTTTTTTTTTTTTTCTTTCTAATCTTCTGAGATGAGTGAAACTGCAGTGCTCATTATTATCGTTATTTTACTTTAATAGTCGAAGAGGTTACCAAAGATCTTTTGATTTTATATCCATGAATTTATCTTGATAGTTTTTCCTCCATGGGAAAAAAAAGTAGGAAAAAACCTGCCAGTTTTTCCCAGGAGACAGCAGTTGCAGGCTCCTTAGCATGCCATTTACAAACCGGGTGGCTAAACCCTGTTTTGGTTGGTGAACAAGTTTTCCTCCAGTCCTTCTCCCCAGGGAAACACAAATTTGTCTTCAAAACATCACTGCAAAGTAGGACAGTAATGTTAATGCTATTTTGCTGCTAAGAGAGCGTAAGCAGTTTGCCCAAGGTAGTTGAGGGGATGTGTGATGGGACCAGGAATAAGACGTGGGTGTCTAGTTTACCCGCTTCCTTGGCATGCTCTGCAGTCAGGTTTCCCCTAAGATCAGGGGCAATTAAAGGTCCCCTCAGGCCCAGGGGCCATGTTCAGTGCCGTACGGATTTGGGCACTGGCCATCCCACGCAGCAGCACCAGGTCGGTGCTTGAGCTCCTGTCCTCTGCCTTGGAGCTGCTTTTCATTCCAGGTGAACGCTGTTGAAGACAGAATGACATCTCTATCAAACTTCCCTTCACAGTCTTTGTGCCATAATTCTGGCTTGGATCCTGCCTTTTTGTGGTCATTCTGAGTTATCTTGAATTTCCTGGGAGTTTCAACTCTCCCCCTGCCTGCCCCTGCTGCAGCCCAGGGACTTGCACAGCTCTTGGCACAGCACCATCGAGTACCCGGTGTGCTCGGCCCCAGTGGGAGATTCACACATTCCTGGCCGTGGGGCTGGCACCTTGCTGGGCAGCGGTACCTCAGCCACCTCGGAGGAAGGATAGAGCAGAGCCATTTATCGAGTGAACAGAGCGCTTAGCAAGACCAACCTGGGGACATTTACTTTTTATTTGGGTGCCTTTCAGAGGGGAGTAGGGCAAAGGAGCCAGGTCTTGAGGAGTGCCCAGGGGATGAGATGGTTGAAGGAAAGCATAGCCACGGCAAAACACAGTCATTTCCAGGGCTCTCTGGAAGACCTCTGAGTGCTATCCCTTTCCAGAGGTGCGATCTCCACCTTCTTTTACTCTTTTTCCCCATGGCCATAGAATTGCAGCTCCTGCTTCCTTGCTATGTTACTCCAGGTTTGCATCACTGTGATATGAAATTGGAACAAGAGGAGGGTTATCTGATCCCAGCGTTTCCATTTTCCCCATTGCTGGTCATGCCCAGCAGTGCCAAGGAAATTCAGCCAGCTCTCCCAAGCATATGCTGGCAGAGCACTACAGGGTCAATAAAAATGACCAGCTCAGCCCACGGAGGGACTGACTCACACCACCCCAAAAATTGATTTGGATTTACAAAGCAGAAGAAGCAACTTCGCCAAATGCGAGAGGCAATTCAGTCTCAATGTAAATAATAAAAAAAGAGCAATATTGTTTTCCTTCAGAGAATGTAACAGGTTGTCATGGCGAAGGCGTGTGGGCTTTTTTGCAAAGGGAGCATCGCTGATGACCTTTGGATAGCGTTTGCTCAGAGCCAGCTGCTGTATTCACCACATCCCTGGGCTTTGTGAATCCACAGCCTCGTGGCTCTGGCTGCTTTGAGTGAAATGCTGCTCAGCCCTGTCTTCCCTCTTGCTTACAAACCTGACTGTCAGATCTCCATCTCCATGTTTCTTCCAGAGCCAGAAGAAACCTCTAATTTGCTGTCCTCAGGAACTGGGGCTAGCGTTTGGTATTGCACAAAAGTCATCAAGTCCCTGGAAAATTGTCCCCTTTGGAAAAGAAGTCTAATAAGCAGCTGGAATTTGCCCCAAATCAAGTCTATAACAGTAACATGGCTCCTAAACCCCTAACTGAGCTGGAGCACTACACCTGCAAGCCTGCAGGTACCCATAACTGTGGCACTGAGCTGCGCTTTGCAGTGTGTCGATGTGCAGGGAAACCAGTCCGTTCTTGGGCAGTTCTCCTGCATGTCCCTCTGTGGATAAGCAGAAATTTCCTGCACGTTTCCTAAGAAATGGAGCCATCTCTAGGACATTGTTCCTGGGGTACCTCAGGAGGGAACATGGACTCTTGCAGCCATCAGGCATGGATGTTGCTCAGCACGGGGTTGAGTCGGGTTTTGAGGCTGAGGCGGGAGATCTGACGGCAATCACATCTCCCACCCATTTTGCAGGCTTGGTTTAGTGCATCTGTGGTATGCTCTGGAAGCAGCTTAAAGAGATTTTGATAGCATTGCTGGGAGAAAATGAACCTGTTAATGCCGCTATTTGCTGCAAAAAGGATTCACGCCCAGAACACTTTCTCACAGCAATGATCATTTTTAGCCTTCCACTGAAAAGCTATTTGCATGGGAAAGAGGTCAGCTAGGAGCAGCAAAGTGATTATTTGGGGGTAAGGCCCTGTCCCAGCCTTGAGGAGACGTGGGTTTAATTCTCATTTTTAACTCTCAATTTCCAGCCACCCTCTGCACCCTTGAAATCTTTTTGTCCCCAGCTCTAATGATATGGGGCAGTGCCCAGCACAGAAGAGCGCAGGGGCATCACAAGGGCTTTAAACATACCTGCAGATAACCTGCTGCTCCTGTCTTGCTAATAAAAGCTCTGGGTTTATTCTGGCAGGACTGGTTCATTTAATCATCTTCAGATTGCTGAGTTTGTTTACAGCAATTTAACAACAAATAGTATGAGATCAATGTAACTAACCCCAGGCACTCACTCATCAGCAGCCCCTTGGATGATCCTAGAAAACCCCTGCACCCAGTCCTGCTCTGCAGGTCGATCCGCCTGGGTCTGAACAAGGGCCACAATCTGTCTGGCTCCTCTGGGAGGAGTTAATTGCAGACAACATTTCAACAGGAAAGAGGCCGAAAAAGATAATTATTCCTCTGGCCCTGGTTCTGAGCATAGCAATCAGCCCTCGCCTCGGGAGGCCACTGGGAATGGGGCTGGTTTGATCTCCAGGGAAAAATGCACGGGCTCTGCCTGAAAGGGCTTTATCACATTCTGGCCTCACCGATGGTCATGGAGATGCTGGTGCTTGCTCCAGTCGTCTGCCCCTTCCATCCCTGGGCTGAGCTCCTGTGCACGGGGCTTTTCATCAGAGGGTGGGTTCACCCAAGGCAAGGAGACCTTTGTAAGGCAAGAGCTGGCATCTGCTCCTGACGGGACAAGAGTGCAGGACAGATATTGTTCCCCTCCACTGCCATGAGCAGGCACCAGGAGCCACATCCAAGGCCAGCTCCTCCAGGCTGGGCATGATGAAATGCAGGTCTCCAGTGTCTCTTCTGCCGGCTCTGGTAGCCCCATTGGGTGGTAAGCAAACTTTTCTCAACCGCACCATTTATTTCCTTCTCCAACTTCCTGTGTTACTAATTATCTGAAAGAGATTGATAAACCCGCCAGTTGCCGCTCTGGTTACAGGTCACTTACCGCGGTAATAAGAAGTGCAGAAATCAATAGCCATAAATAGCGGTTGGGAATCAAATTCCCTGAACAGTACTTTAAGTGAGGAGAAGGTTTAATTACGCCGTCGTCTGGCTTACTTTGCCCTGGAGGAGCAGGACAGAGCTGAGGGGAGGCGAGAGGCAACACGCTCCCAGAATTCAGCCAGTTCTTTATTTTTGGGTCAGGGCTGGAGAAGCCCCTAGGTAAGGAGGGACGTTGAGGATTTTGAGAGTCTTCCAAAGGCAGCACAGCTTCACACCATATTTAGCTGCAGGCAGGATTTTAACACTACCTGTGCAATCCAGAGTGAAAGCTGTGTGTGATTAAAAAACAGGCTGGTGGCAGCCAAATACAAACAGGTGGAAGGCATACAAAGAAGTAAAGTGACTTTTTTTTAAAGCAAACGAGGGTTTGGACTTGGGACTTACTCAGTTATGCACTGAGCTCTGGGATGGTCCACCGGAGGATGATTCACAGCTTTTGGATGCGGAAAGAGGGAGGCTGTTTGCTCTTGCAGGGGTTTGGGATGATGGAGTTGAAGGCACGTGCTTGAGCAGCTCTCATCGCTCAGATATGCAGTTCCAGCAGAAGTGGGAAAGACTGCTGGATAGGTTAAACAGGGAAAATGGTAGTTAGTTTTTATTACTGTTCATGACAAACTACTAATTTGTATGTTTAACAAATCTTGCATGCTTTTCAAGTTTGCAAAGCACAAGGCCTTGCTATATCCAGACGACCGATGACCTTTTTGAAAGAGGCACGTTGGTCAAACATTTGTACCCGGCCCTAATGCTAGGGTAAATATGTAAAATTTTCCACAGGGGTCAGAGTTTTCTGGGTATAAAGTTCTGTGTCTCCAACTACCTCCAATGTCCTTTCTCTTCCTGGTGGAATGAGGTCTAGAGATGGTGGCTGACTCCAGCTCACGTGGGACTTCTTAAGGAGGGGTGGGAAATAAAGGATAACCTCCCCAGTCCTCTAACCCAGCTGCCCCTCTCAGCTGCTGTCCTGTGCTTCCAGACGAGCCAAGTGCTGCAGGACCATGGCATGCCAGGTACCCCTCACCCTCTCTGCCCCAGGAAGGCTGGTGGACCCTCCAAGCAGAGTGCAGATGCCAGGTTGGAACGGGAAACCAGCCAGCCAGTCCCCCACTACTGTCTCCCAACCAGTGAGACTCCAGCTGGAACACAGAAGAGTTTCACCCCAGGAAAAAATATTGGAGAAAAAGCCAAGGAAGATTGGCAGCCTTCGTGTTTCAGAGATCGCCTTTCCCTCCAACATCTGCGCCCACACCTGGACCCAGACGCGGGCTTGGGCAGCCCTGTCCCAGTGCCGAAGGCAACCAGCTTCTCCTGCTCACTGCACGGGGCTGACACTGCGGTAAAGTGATGCCCTGGCACCAGCCCAGCGACAGGAGGCTTCCTCCACGCTGTGCCGGCTACACTGCTCACACGCAGGACTTCGAATATATCCACTACAGCAAAACGCACAGAAATACTGCGAGTAAGGTGGGGAATTACACCCAACCAACCTCCCGTGCCCTTTGCTCCTTCCCTCAGGGCTGGGTCCTCTACTCTGCCCAGTCTTCCCTTGCTGTTGCCTCTCCAGGTCCCCAAACCCCTTCATCCCCCCAGAATCGCCCTGGCACTGCACCCAGCTGTCTGACTCCCTCGCAGCACCCACTCTGCTTGTGGCTGCTCCCAGAACCGCTCCTGTAGAGCCCTGCTGTACTTCTCCAGCTATCAGGGTATAAATATGGTACGAGATAAATATTGTCACGGCACATTACCCTGGTCCTTCCTCACCAATACACACTGCAGACAGAGTTATGCATCTATTTATATGTGTATATATATCTAATTATACTATATAAACTGTATATTCAACTCTCTATTGTGTATATTTAATATAAACGCCAGCTAATTGCCCTCAGTAAATATATATGGGGATTAACTGTATTGAAATTAAATTCATTGGTAATCCCCTTGAAAATAAACACACAAAATAAAATAAACACATAAAATAAAAGCAGAGGACATCGCAGTTTTTATGTTTGGTTCTTTTCACCGTACACCAGGTTGGGGCTTTGCCAGGCAAGAGCACTGAGGTCTCCAATACCTTCTCCAAAGACCCCCCTGGCAGCCGTCGGCTCATATTGATGGTGTTCGCAGCCGCAAGAGCCCGCGTTGCTCCCGGCATGCCGGCCCTCAGTTTGAGCCTCGTGTGCGGTGGGAGGAAAACTCTGACCGGCCCCACTCTGCCTGCGGCGGCAGCCGACAGCTGGTCCGGCAGATTGGCGATGGGCTCCGGTGCTTTCCAGCCCGAGGTCACTGCCTCGAATACGGCCCTGGTCGGCAGTGACGGAGAGTCATTACGGCCGAGCAGATGTTTGATAGCATGTGCGAAATGGGCTGGAGGGGCTCAGGCCAGCTCCGGTGTGCAGGTGGCTGTGGTGCAAATCTGTGCCCGTGCGGGCAGACCCCATTAACCCCATCAGCCAAGTGGGTAAGGAGACTGCCTGGCACCATGCCGAGCCCTCACCGGGGACAAGCAATGGGGTCTCTCCTGGCATCAATAAAATCCTCTCCATAGGAGGGACAGTTCAGATCTCACATCTCTTTTTCTGTCCCGGAAAGAGGTGCCACTTGGCGTCTCCATTATTTGGTGGCAACTCTTGTGCTCGGGGTCCACAGGGATTTGACCAAGTCAGCACAAGGAAACCTGCTCAGAGCAATGTGGGCACAGGCTACTGTGGGGACCAGGATGGTTTTTAGCCTCCATTATCAGAGGTTTTAAAGAAGAGGGCAGGTGAGCTTCCGCTGGAATTGGTTTATGCCCAAAATGATGTCCTACAGCAGATTATATAGTAGGTATAGTGTGCAAAAGGAGTTACGCAGTGCCCAAATCAGTCACTGACAACTGGGCTATAGGGAGAGTTCCCCCATCCATGCCTCAAATCTTCCTCTGCTCTTTTTGGTTTCAGCAGAAAAGCCCTGACAATGCTAAAATCTGCTCTTTAACAGTTTTGTAACATTATCTGTCTATGCAGCCCTCCTGGCTGCTGTGCTGCTAATTATTTGGTTGTGATAATTTTTGTCCTGCTCCTTCATGCTGGCAATGAATGTGCAGTTGCCCAGGGATGACGGATCCCACGGAGATTTCAGCCTGGATCTGGAAGGGACTGTGAGGCTTTGACCCCTGCCATAAATCCTCAATTCTTGTGGTTTGGGTTTTTTTACCAGCAAGATGACGATTCCTATCCACCTTCCTCAGATCATTAATTTATTTAATCCCACGCCTCACCAGTTTGCAGGCCTCCAGTTTCCCGAGGGGGCTCGGGAGAGAGATACTCCTCCAAGGTCTGTCCAACATGTTCTGCAGAGCTGCCCCACTGCAAGGGGAGAAGTCACCCAGCCTGTGCTCTCCATCCCTCCTGTCACCCTTTTTGCCCTCTCCTCTGCCCTAGACACAAATAAAGGGAAACTGGGCAGCCTGCAGCCAGTCATGTTTCCCTCCTTTCCTTAACTTTTCACCACTTCTTCCTGCCAGGTGTCTCCTTTCTCTCCGCAAAGCCCTCAGGGAAAGACTGTCTTGACTATTTTGAGCCCGTATGTTAAATTAATGATCTTGCTACTGTCCTGGATCCTGGGTTAATTGACAGGAGCAAAAGGCAGAGGGAAGAGATGCTTCCCCAAACACAGAAGCACATGTAGGTGCACACATGTGCATACGCAGCAGCCTCACCTGGCAGCAGGACAGATTGCTTCTGGGTCTCTCCACTTGACCTGGAGATCTGTCCTTGGAAGTGAAGGAGAAACAAGATGGCAGAAATGACAACTCAGAGGTGTCGCCTGGTCCGGGTGGCTGGAGAGGCTGGGGCTCGAGTTTGATGCTCTCTATGAAAACATCTTGGTTGCATGCTCAGTTCCCACAGCACCATCTCTCCTGGATGCCCGTGGCTGCCCTGTGATGGGCCTACACTCATTCTCCTTGGACAACTGCAGCAGCTGATTTGGAGCTATTTTCCCCCATTTGACAACCTCTTTCCTAAGCGCAGGTGTCTTGGGCTGCTCCCAGCCCCATGCCTTGTCCATGCAGCATCTTATTTCCAGCTGTGGGAATGGGCTGGTGCTGCTGTCCTCCTTGTCCTTGATGTCCTCCTTATCCTTACTGTCCTCATGTTACGGCCTCTGTGGACCAACCACCACAGAAACATTCATACCCAGAAGAAAGCCCATGTGCTACCATATGGCCCTGTGTGGTGGTAAACAGCCACCTTCTAGCCTCCAAAGTGAGCTGCAATAAAATGCATCCATCATTCATGGAAACTTCCTCTCCCTTTGGACCATAGCAAGTTGTTTGGCAATGAAAAAAAAAACACCCCACCCCTTGGATCTCTTAATTTGACAGGGCCGGGAGCTAGCAGATGAATATCTTAAATAACTAATGGTGACTCAGAGGAGCGTTAAACAAAGATAACATTGTCACTTCTTCTCTGTTCCTCTTTTGTTTCTCACTCTTCAGCTTTCCTGCCGGTTTATTATCTCTTCAGTTTTCCTTCTGATGATCTTGTTACTATGACAGGATGTACATTATCTTTGGCAGCCTCTTCCAAATGTATGACCTGTTGTATCAACGCACGGCAGGAATAAACAAGGCGAATGCATGCAGAGGAATAAAAGCACCTTATGAAATTATATGACTGCAAGAGGAGGGCTCTGTTTGTCAGCTCAGGGGTTTTGTTGGGTTAGGTGTGTGGGCCCTCCGTGCTCGGCGTGTCTGAGAGAAGCTCCAGGTGGGAGGGTTTCTCTCTCCACTAGCCCATCTCCAGTTTGGAGAGATTTCGAAACTGAATTTCCAGCAGTCCAGCACCTGGGCTGCCTGTTTCATAAATCTGTTGTGCATTGCTAAATACTTCCTAAAGTTTCATCCCACAGTAGCTGCGTTTTACAGGGGTTAGGGTAATTTGTGTGCGGTACCGCATGAGATCTGCAGTTAAAGGCAGATTTAAGCAACCCTGGTATGAACTGATAACACCAGCAAACACCACTGGCACCACCAGAAGCGCTCACATTCAGAGGATTGTTGGCTTATTTACTACAAGGACATGCTGATTGCAAGGTTACCATTTCATGCTGTTATTTAGGTATGCCAGCGCCTGTTAGCCACAGCTGGAAGTCTGCAATCACTACCCTCCAAGCGTTGCACAAAGCCAAAACTCAGTGGGACCATCCCAGCCTCCTCTTCAATAAAATACATGCAACAGTGTGGATCACCCGCTGTGGGAAGGAACCATCTCCCTCAGATCAAGGCTCACGGTTCCCAAGGACCAGAACGATTCAGTTCTGACCTGCTAGAGAAAGACATGTGATTGGCAACGCTTGGTATTGCAGAAACTTCTTCAAAGCTGGATAAAAGGCTCTGGTCTGGTCTGTCTTTTCGTATATGTCAGTAGAAAGCCTTGGGGAAGTAGGAAATCGCATTAGGAATTAACTTGGGATCAAATATGACCTCCCAGGTGACTCTGAAAGGCCAGGTCAGTCTAAGGGAAAATTGTTTGATGAACAGAGCCACCTCAGAGTTCTTTGAAGAAAAGCACTGCATGCAATTTTGATATTACTAAGTATTTAATATATCTAATTTACAAAGCAGTGTTGCTCCCAATTCCCAGAGTGCTAAAAATCCTGCAACCTATTTCTTTACAAGAATGACTTCAATTCATTCATGGGTTTTAATGCAGCAAGCTGTTTAACAGCTGCAAAAAATGTTTTAGGACAGGAAGCCTGAGCCCTACAGAAGCGTACCGGGCTCTGCTATACCTTCAGCAAGCCTGGAGAGTTATGTAGCTCTGATGTGACATGAGGTACCAGTTGTTTTTTTACTCAGCTGGGTATCAGCATTACCACAACATGTGAAGTCATCACAGAGATCTTTGCTCACTTGAAAGCTATAAACAGGACAAGCAACCTCTGCTCAGGGGAACTTAAAAATGCAGAGAGTTCTTGAAAATTCCCCAAATCCCACATTTGCAAGCATCCCACAGCCATGTGTGAGCAGGTATAGCATGTCACCAGAATATAGGTGTCCTTTTGGGTGATGGTAACATGGCCATGTGATAGAAGGAATCGGGACAGGTGCTGACAGTGGCTATCACAGCTTTGGTGTGAGCAAGGCTACATCTGTCCTGTGACCGCAACCCAAGTGTCCTCCAACATCTGGTGAGACAAGTGCTCTCCAAGGGACCTGCAGTTCCCATGCCTTAATTAGAGGACAGTGACACCTCCAGTCAGGTGGTGGGAAGTCATGCGATATATACGGTCCTCAGATCCTTCCCATTCTGGTTGTGCACAACATCTCAACAGAGATGGAGGCACATTGCATTTGCACTAGTGCTGCACAAGGTCAGAGCTTGATCCTTGTGACCTGGAGCCCAGAACTGTGCCCAGTGTGACAACAGGATGTCACAATGGCAACGCACAACCTCTGCTAGAATCTCCCAAAGCCAGGGAGGAGGGCATCCAGTGCCCTGTAGAAGTGTTTTGAAGACATTAATCGTCAGGCAGGACCAAACTGAAAAGTATCCATGATTTCGGTGAGTCTTCCAAGAACTTCAGGTTTTTTAATAAACATTTGAGCAGCTTTTCCACTCCTGCTGGGTCCAAGGAGGCCAATGCTGACTGCAGAGAAGCCTCCATGAACCAGATGGCCTCAGGAGCGAGAGCAGTGAGACAGTTGACTAATGCAAGTCAGCTATCATCGACCCATCTCAGCTTCTCCGCACACAGATTCCTCATTGAGAGTTTTCCAGGTTGCTACTTGATCAGAACCACTCTCACTGTAGCTTTTCTTACAGCATTTTGGGTTTAGAAGATCTTGGGTTTGTGTCCATGCTGGAGAGCACTGGAAATAACTCACAGGCATGCACGGTGCTGTCCTTGCACTCTCTGCTGCAAAGCCTGCTCGGCAGCAATGAAACCCTACGCTCCTCTCTGGCTCAGAAGAGTTGTTCAAAAGGTCAGCCAGAAGCCTTCCTACAGCATTCTACTATAGCACAAGCCTCATGCCTTGTTTTCTACCTGGAAATTTGTTAAAAGCCAGACGTTTTCTCAGTGAACTCAACTAGAAATAACTTGCCTTTTACCCTGACAAATCTCTTATCTGTGAAGGTTGCAAGCACCCACAAAGAGTCTACACAAGTGCCTTGATCAGTCAAAAACATGCATTTTCAGAAGCTTTCTCAAACCAGAGTCTCTGAATGTACTATGTGAGAGAGCCAGTTAAAAGAAGGTAATAAGTATGTTTAACTAAAAATAATTAAAAAACAAACAAAAAACCCAAACAAATAAGGACTTTTCCTTTCATACCAAATGCTTGGGAAAAATTTCAAAAATTATTTCTGTGTATGCTGGAACACAAACAAGAAGATAAAACAGAAAATCCCTGTTCTTCCCTGTTGGATTTCACTTTGACCAAAGAACAACCTCTTCTCTCATGATTAATTCTCCCTATTCCCTCTGTTTCTGTAAGCCAGGGAAAGGGAAAACATAGAAGAACGAGGAAGGAAAAAATCACTGCTAGCTTCACTTTGATGGCCGTAGTGGGCTTGCATTTCTTTTGGAGGTAGAAGTAAACACCATATGCAGTGCAATAATGGGATAATGATGGTGAGAAAATGGTAAGGAAGTCAGGAGACTTTCCCTGTGATTTGTTGCTTCTCTGCTTGCAAGGTTGAAGCTGTGGAGGCACAACCCAAGGCAATTTCATTTGTACTTCTTACCCCAAAAGGCAGCGCAGAGGCAGGTATGAAGTAACTCTGTCCCTGAAGCTACTGCTAGGGTTTGCCACCTGAACTGGACAGACTGTTAATTGGCTCCAGGGTGGTGAAAAAACCTTCTGGGAGCACGTTCTGATCCTCTGTAGGAGGCAAGGCCAAAAGCATGCCAAACTAGGCTGGCTGGAATGGTCCCTGCCTCTGTGATTAAGGGGATTCATAAATATTCAATGTTTCTTGGCAGCTGGGAGTGCTTCAGTTGTTCCAAGTATCTCAAGGGGGATGGGAAAGGCAGAATGAGCCTTAGTATTTCTGACACCCCGCAGAGACAATGAACCAGGGAAGGAGAGTGCTCATCTTCTTGCAGAGAAGCGTTTCACATAGGGTGATTTTAATAATTCAGCCTTCGACTGGTCTGTTTAAATGTTTGATGCCTGCGAGTTGAGCTTTAAGATCCGGCCTCCTACAAATCCAAGGAGCTGGACTCCGGTTGGGTGCTGTCTGCCTTCCTTGTCCGTGGTTTAAACATGTTACCATGGTACAGCCCAAGTCTAAGTAAAAGCACAGATTTCTTCCTTCTCTGCATGAAATTCTGGCGCTCTCACACCATGGGAAAAATATCAACCATCCCATTCTGTTTTGTGTTTGGAAGAGAAGAAAATAGTAATGATGAATAAGGACAAAAATGCTTAATTACATTCCGCTCATATTAGAGATACCAACCAATGTTGTAGCAAACCGGATGGAAACCAGGCAGCAATCGTGAGCAGATTGGCACAGAAAGGGCGACGGGGGCTTTGGGTCAGTCTCTACCAGCTGCAATCAAACCATGTTGCAGCTGAGGATGCTGGTCTGTCTGAGCCGCTGTGGGGTAGCAGAAGGCATATTGGGGTCTGCGAGAGGGTCCTACCAGTGCAATGATCTCACTGAGTGATTGCTGTCTTCTGCATTGGTCCTGAACCCATCTAAGGTAACGTCCCAGCTGCTGTTGTAATCAGCTGGGAGAAGGTCCAGTCCCTTTGGCAGTGCCTTCTCTTTGTTTGCTATAGCGGGGCATTTGGACTGCAGAGGAAGGTGCTTTTTCTGTATTTCTGGACAGGCCCCAGGACATTAGACCCCCTGCTTCCACACAGTGGAGCTGGGATGCTCGCATCTCCTTTGATTGATTTGATTTTGGCCATTCTCAGAGACAGGAGACTGTGCCAAACATATTTTGAGTTTGGCCAGGTTGGGAGATACTGACATTCAAGGAACCACACCATTTTCTGCTGTCACAGGCATTGGCATGTTGCCACATTCAAAAACTCTCCGTCCCACAGCTAAAGTTTCCCATCAGCTTTGTTCACGAGAGACCCTTCACTTCCATGTGAGAGCCTGATCTTGTAAGCCCTTATCCTAAATTATCCATGAAATGTGTGGGCATGAGTTATGCATGAGATGAATTATCCATGAACTGGGTTGGTCTCCTTCTCTCTTCGTCAACTCTGTAGGTTTCTGCCAGGTATCAAAGCATAGAGTAGGCCTTATCGGTTGGGTTTTTTTCCCCCAAAGAATCTGCATTTTACACAGTGAAGTACAAAACCTGGGAGAGAGCTTAAATATCCGGTGGGTTATGATAGAAGAACACAGAAGGCTGCTTCAGAGTGCACAGGGTCAGCCTTTCCCCAAAGATGCAGTTTCAGATCCTAAATCCATTCAGTGGTTATTCATTCCTGTAAAGAGGAATAGCTCCAAGAATGACAGAGACAACTTGTCTGTCTCTGACAACACACTCCCACACCCAGGCTGGTGGGAACTGTAGTCATCTATGAACTGGAGCTTGAGATTCAAGCCTCTTCTCTACAACAAACACAGCAAAGTCTTAATTTTGGTGGATATCTACTTCTGATTTTGACATGAAAGTCTATGATGGAGTTGTGTTACTGTTCTTGAGGTAAGTTTTGTCAAAGTTGGTCTGTTTGGAGAAGGGAGGGGAAGAGAGGATTCAGGAAATTGAGATTTTCCTGGGGGAAAAAATGGGGTTTTTTTGAGGATTCCTGACCAGCTCCATCACCTTGCTAATCGTGTGGTTTATCCGTAGGCAAGGTCAGCAACAATGTCGGCACCAGCTCCGCAGTGTGCAGCTAGGAGCCTCTCCCCCTTGCCTGAATGCACGCTCTCCCACACCTCCAGGACCATCAAATACATCTTCCTCGATGGCTGCAAGAACATCACTGCATCTCACACCCTGGATGGTGCAGGCACCCACAAGGTCTACAAAGGATCTGTCTCCTGCCACCCCAAGGTCAAACACAACTCCAGCACAGATGCAGACTGCTTCCCCCCCTTTCCCAAGTACCTCCCCACCTTTTCCACCTTCCTCATGCACCTAGAGAAGCAAGACGAGGGTCTGGGAGGCTTCCTTGCCTCTAAGAAAAGGCTACCAGTGTTTTGGCAGCTGTGTGGGGAGGTCGTGCCAGGCATGGCCCTTGGAGACGTGCAGCATCTTCAAAACTCAAACCAAGAGCTGAAAGAGCTGCCTGATGCCAAAGCACCCAGGGAGGACACGAAAGGCTGGAGGATGAGGCAGGCAGCAGGGTGCTCCTCTTGCGACGAGGCATGAACTGACTCTGAGACAGCTTCTGAATAAAATACAAGATTATTGGTGTCTTTACATTACCAGAACACCAGTAGAGACATGGTGTGAGCTCAGATTCACTGACAGCTGAGGGCTGGTAAAATGGGAGGAAGGAAAGGTATGGTATTGTCTACCTGGGATATCCCTTCCAGTCTTCTGGGGTGCCATGGCAGACTGCCAGTGAAACGGACTGGCAGTTCGTACAAGGATGGCCGTCCAGCTCCATCCCTTTCACTCAATCCCCCCAGCATGCTAGAAATAAAAACTTCCTTCTCCATACCCTGAAACCCAGCAACATCTCCTATGTTGACACCCACAGCCCCTTCACCAAGCATCCTCTCCAGCTGCTGATCTGTAGAAAAATGCATTGAATAAAGCATTGAGTACAGGCTGTGGCAGAGCAGGTACCAAATACTAGGTGGGAAAACAAAAAATATGAAAAGGAGAAGAAAGCGAACAAGAGATCTCATGTGAGAATGCCTAGGAAGGAATTTGGGAGATTTTCACTGCGTAAGTCTAGAGACTGGGAAAATAGTGACAATTAGAAGAAATGCCCCACAAAGAAAATGATAATAAACGTAACAGTTTTCAGGGGTTTTGGCATATGTATCACTCTTAGATGTGCTCCTGAGAGAAACTGTTTAGATCTGGAAGATCTCAGCCCCAGACGGACAGGGATCTTCTGAATGGGAATGTGAAACCAGTCTCAGCAGAAAAGAGGAAGAGACAGTGGAGATTGCAATGGTTCGAAGCCTAAAGAGGGATAGGATGCTACTCAGAGGACTTCAAGGAAAACAAGACAATCAGAAAACAGGAGAAAGACCAGATGGGGAAAAAAGGTCAGACCTGCAGAACCTTGGAAACAGGCAGGTATCTGTGAGCGGTTACTTGTTACGAAGAAATTATGAGCCTACCTCTTGTTTGGGACTAAAAAACAGAAGACTGTGGTGTCTGCCAAGGGCAAAAAAGAAAAAAAGAAAAAAGATGAGTTTAAGTTAAAAGCTATTGATTGTCCTTTACCTTGGGACAGTAACAGTGGCAGAATCCCACAGGAATTGATTGCAGGTACCAGCACCAAGCTGTAAGGTGTTCAAAGAGGGGTTTGAGTGATTGTCAGAGGTTGTTCTTGTAGTTAGCCAAGCACACCAAGAGGATGCAGTCCAACAGGCTCACCAGGTGCTGATGCCATGAGAAAGGTTTGAAGATTCTGAGCTATTCAAGGGAGGAGAATTATTTCCAGAGAGTAAATTCCCCCTCGTTAGGTTTGGGTGTTGCATGCTGAGATGAAGGCTGACAAATCTCAGAAGAGTACTGTAAGAAACAGAGGGACTCAGAGACAGAAGAGGAGAATCACAATACCACCATAGCTACCTCCACAACATACGGAGTGGAATCAGACTAGCAAGGATAGATCGAAGGACAAGGATGGGTTAGGCTGATGAAAATAAAAGTTGTTTGGGGAAGGCTCTGCAATGAGTTTGTAGGTCATGCTGAAGACTGACTTTGGATCTCCCCAGTCAAAATGGGACTGAGTCATCACGGAGGCTTTAATTTTTGAGGCACAGATTGCAGAGCAAATGTTGCTTATTGCAGGCACCACTTATTCCTGAGCATGATAATAAACAGACTTTGTCTCCAAATGGTTACTGATCCAGGAAGAGACAAGGCTATTTTAGTAGTATTTCAGTGAATGTGAAGACATTACGGAAGAGGTTGACCTAGAAAATAAACATGGGTCCAGTGTCAGAAGTTGATGCCATTTAAATTAAATGGAAGGAGATATTAAAACAGGTCAGTGGCTGAGGCTGTTTGCAATGAATTAGCATACAAAATTACCAACATGGCAACAAGGAATTTTACTGCATGTAACAAAACTGGGAGCGGAACCATATGCCTGGAGTTTACCAAACACAGCACCCACGCTTAAGGAAATGGGGCAGGAGTAATCGTGACAGCTAAAGAGCCTTTATTCTGACCTCAATAGCACACTTCCATTTCTAGCCAATTGTGAAGGTGAGCACAGAGTCCAGTGTAACATGCTTTTATGGAGGACGGGTCATGCTATGTTGGCTGTGCAAACACATCACCCAAAGGCCACAGCCCACACCCAAGGCCACACTCTTCAAACAAGATCCCAATAACAAGCCAAAAATTAAATAGGGCCTGAATCAATAGCCAAAATTTCCTCCACTGAGCAGCCCAGGAGCAAAAAGCACCTTCACAGAGTTGGTGCCCTTCACAAACAGGCACCCAGGGTTGCTACTCCTGTGATGAAAATGAGATTTCCCTGGTAGAACTTGAACCGACCTCTGAGGTCATCAGTCCAAATCTAGCGACATTATCTGGCACCCTTCTTGGAAAAGGGGACCAATTCTTTTAGGCATGAAAAGTCAGATGCATCTAATTCTTGTGGGCATCAGCGCCGGCTCTGCGTTGCGGGAGATGGATTCGATGAGTACAAGTGGAGTTCCTCACACAGTGGCCAAGGGATTCATCTCTTTGGCGTTTCCATTGATGGATTTGGCACAGAGAGATATATTGGATTTAGGAAGATTGCTGATTCCCCAAAGCTAAAAGGAATCTCTTTCTCCAGTGGGAGAAATTAGGTGACCTTGAGGAACAGCAATTGCACAAAATCTCCTGTAAAAGGAGCTTCTGCTCTAAGCTGGGAGCTCATCCATTGGAAACAAGTTGGGGAGAAAGGCAGAGATGAACTTGCCTGTCATGGGCTGATGATAAATCTCTGATGTGATGTGACTGTAAAAAAGGCAAATAAGATAGTAGAAGGTGTTGGGGGAGATATTCCCTTTAGAGAAAGGAGACCGCTTCTGTCATTGCACAAGCCCTGAAGGAGGCCTTGTTTGGAGTCCCGTTATGACTCCAATCAACCATGTTCAAAACAGATTAACAGAAACCAGAACAGACGGTAGAATGGGTGGGATGAAGATCCTTCCTTGTGGACCTGCAAGAGTTTGGCAAAAGGCAGACTGCAAAGGGAGGGGATGGAGCTGCTGCCTGAACAAATAGCTGAGAGAGGAACATTTTGGGGGGCAGGGAGAAGAGTTACTTGAGGTTGGCATTAGAAGAGATGGAGATAAAAAGCTGAAGGACATGCTTCAGCTGGAATTAAATGATCCTTCACCATGAGAAGAGCAAAGCTGTGGGACACCTTCCAATTCAGAGGAGCAAGGGATGAGAAACTGAGCAAGGAGCTAGAACTGTTTAAGAAGGGGAGGATGTAGCTGTTATCTCTCATTGAAGGAAATTTCAGATTGATGACCAGGAGATCCTGATCAGCACAAAACCTCTCTACCCGTGAAAAAGTCAGTTGCAAGATGCCTCTTTTTTTACGGTACTGCTGTCATGTTGGCATATATATTTGGATGTGTGCCTCCCTCTGTGCTCTACTGACTGGCTTGTAATTTACTCAGTTTCTAGGTTTTCTCATCCTGAAAGGCAAGCCTGTTTCTGAGCTCTTGCAAACTGGAGGAGCAAAGACATCTCTTTCTTTCCCAAGATCAAAACCAGAGACCTGTTACTCTACCAGCTGCGTAGCCTAGCATTGCCTCTTGCGTCAAGTTTTAGCCTTGCCCAAATAAACGAATGACAGAGATCTGCTTGCACTTTACAGCTTCATTTAGGGAACAAGAGTTGCCATCTGGATCCACCAATCTTTCCCCATCGGGTGTAGAAGGAGCACAGAGAAATTATCCCCCTGCCCCAAGTTTAGGAGGTACAAATACACACCGCACAGCTTTACGTGGTGTGGTACCAACTGACTGTCCTGTCCTTGTGTTTCCAGTTGTAATCTGGTCCATGAAAGAGGAAGAGACAGAGCGTATTTCTGCTCCTGTTCTCTGCTGGGCACACACGTGTGCACCTAGGCATGCAAACCCATCTACCCTGCAAACCTCCTGGCCTGCAGTGAGTTTTCTCCTCTGCTCTCTGTGGAGGAACCGAAATCCTAGCTTTCCTCATCTGCAAAGAAATTCCCTTTTTTAATTGTTTACTATCAAAATCCTTCCGAATCTAGCACAAAGATAGTCTCATCCTCCCAGTCATAGCTTTTTAGCCTCTGCTCTTCTCATATAGGTCTTCCTCTTTTCCTCTGCATTTCTTCCCTTCCCAGTCATCAGCATGCAAAACCCTCTACCTCCTGCTATTCCCCAAACACCTCCCACCCCCAAGGTCTCCACGGGTGCCTTATGCATGTGTGTGAAGAGCAATCACTGCCTCACCTCCAGTAATTGGCTGTGAGCCTCCAGAGCTGAGAGATGAATTTGATCTCTGCTGTTCTGCATGTGAGGGATGAGCCAAGGGGCCGAATGCAATGTGCTTTGGTGTTTAGGAGGCTTTACAGCACACTACGGAGATCAGGACATCCTACCAGGGCCCAGTGTAGGACACAGGCGCACACCTCTCCTTGACTTGGTGTCTGCACCTTGTGCTCTGCTCCTGCCCTCCAAGGGGGAACGTCTGTCCGGTTCCTTGTAAATGAAAAACACTGATTGCTCTAAAGGTATTTTATTCCTCTAGCCTTTGTCACTGATGTGAATGCCAGCGAGGTATTTGTGCACAACACAGGATTGCTCTTTGCGGCGCAGTTTAACCGTTTCATCGATGCACCAGTGCAGACACACGGCTATGAACAGAGAAGGCCCCTGTGAATTTGCAGAAAGCCACAAAGTTTCAAGAATGAACATAACAAGGGGGCACTTGTGCAAATCTCTGCTGGCTTGTAAATAAATGTGGGACCGTGGTTTTGCCTCTAAATGGTCCTTGAAAGGTGGTCTCACCTGCAAACATGTGAGACAGACATCTGAAGGTGTTTTATCAGGATGCCTTCTCTCAACAGTGCCCAAGAAGCCAGTGCTCCCAGGGAAAGGCACATCACCTTCTCCCCCATTCAAGAGCATCCCCTTGTAAGCAGGCTGGATCCTGAACAGGGCTGGGATCCATATGGGGAGGGGAGACCTATTCCCCACAGGTGCCATCACATTTAGACAGGCGATGATGTGTGCAAAAACATGTTCATCTGCGAATACCAGAGCAAATTACTGTCTTGCGATTATTTATATGAAGATATGTTTGTGGATGAATTACCAACCAGCCTGGAGCAAAGAAATGGAGCAGTGACTCCACCTAACATGTCAGCAGGCAAACCAACAACCCACTTGGGATAGTCATTAACAAATTAACTGATCACCCGGGTCTCTCCCTCCCTGTGGGGACTCTGTGTGCCTTGAAACCCAAAGCAGCAGATTTGCATTTGCAACAGAGGTTTATGGGGACGACAACATCAGCGCATGGATAGCAGGCTGGGGCTGGCTGGCCAGAAGTCAGCGTTGGGCAGGGCCAGGCCAAACTTGCCAAGTATAGTCTGTAGGTGAGAACAGACCAGAAGAAAGGCCCAAGAACCAAAGAAAGGCAGGGGGAAGGCTCCTGGAGAGGCAGAGGGAGGGAGTGTGAGGTGAAATGAGAAAGTGGAAAAAAAAAATTAACAGCTTTCTTTATTCCTTTTCATTTATAGACAATATTATGCTTCTGCACAGAAGGACTAATTTAGCCCTCCGCACAGCCCCAGTGACCCTTCCTAATAGAAACCATTTAAATCTTTAAACAATTTACATGAAAATGTAACTTTGCTGCGAATATATTTCTTCCCCCTCCTGCTCCCATCACGAGTGCAATCCTTCAAATCTCTGACAGCTTCCATTATCTCTTAATGAAGTGAGAGCATCTTTCTTAGGAGACGCGCCGGCCCTGAGGTTAATCGCCGAAACGAGGTTCACAAATAAAAATCAGAGGAGGGAAAAGAAAAGGCAAAGCAAACACTTAAAAGAGCTCAAAGGGGTGGCTCCACCACCCAGAGACTTAAGATCCAGGAGAGCAGTGATCAAATCCTCCCTGAGAGTCCCTGTGGGCTGACGGGTGACTCCATCCCTCCACTCCAGGTGACCCCGTCATGTCTGCTGTTGGCTGAGCCACCCTCATGGGACCTGGGGTGAGTAGATCCTCCCTTCTGCCCTATCCCCTGCCTGTGCCAAGACAAGGCAAGGTTGTCTTGGGGAGTTATGCCAGGCAGCGCCTCACCCAGAGGTCCAACTCACTGCTGGGACCTACAGGAGCCATCACCACCGCTGATGCATCGGTGGGTGGGCTCTGCAAGACGATGGGAGCCCTGGGAGGTGGGAGGGTCACCAAGGCCAGGCCAGAGAAAGCAGAGCCCCGAGGCTGTGGGGAGAGGGGCAGGAGAGAGAAGAGCCCAGAGCAGCCTGTTTAAAATGTCATCCTGGGACGTGCAGGGCTGAGTGGGAACACAGCTACGAGCGTGTGCCCACCCAGTGGGGAGAGCTCCACTTGTGGCAATGACCCAGTCGTCCCAGCACAGGCACAAGAAGACTTCCAGTCCCCACAGCACAGCCTTCACCCTCAGACACACCAGGGTTATATCTGAAAGGCCCACGGAGGATGGCATCACGGTCGTCTTCAGAACCAGACTCCATAGCTATAGAGACAGTGAGCCTAAAAACAGAGGCTCAAGAGCATCTTCCAAAGCATATGGGTTCTGCATACCCTTGTAACACCTTGCCACACATATCAGGAGAAACCATCTGCAGCACAATGACAGGGACAGCCTGGGAGGCAGTGACACAGAAACGCTCTGGATGCTCTTTAGATTCTGCAGGAGCTACACACATTTCCAGGCCAAGCACCAACTACAAACCCTTCTGTGTCGTTTGCTCAATGGAAAACGCACGAGCCTCTGGGGCTCATGCGGGGCTGCAGTACCTTGTGGGACTCTGTTACAGGGATATCTGCAGAAAGTTGGAAAGGCAGAGCAGAGGCTGTTGCTCTGGGCTCTGCCCTCCACCACATGCTGCCTGCGCTTCTCCAGGCTGGAGGGCTGCTTTGCAGAAGGCTTTCTAGTGGTGCAGGGGAGGTTCAAGAGACAGGCCGTAAGGAAAAATAAATGTAAAGGGCCAAAAATGGGGAGAGAAGGCTCAAAAAGTTGAGCTGACAGGAGACAGTATGGAAAAGGGGATAAAAAATCAGGAAGGTCTCAGGGGAAAAGAGATTCACAAGAAGGGAGACTACTGACTTGAACAGAAAAGAGATGAAAGCAGAAAGCAACAGCAGGGGAAAATAAATAGCTATTTCCAGAAAAACAATAAAGTTTGAAATATTCTGGGCCAGAAGGAAGAAAAGCAAAAAAAAAAACTCCAAAAGTTAACAATTCTGGTTGTTGAAGCTGCTTAAGTAAAGAAAACAAAGAAGGAAAGTACAAAGTACAAAACTAAGGAGATGAGCGATGCAGGGAGCTCTTCTTTCAGCAACAGTTTGCTCCCTGTGGTGTACTCCACTGGGCTGGCGAGGGATGCGGCTGCATCAAACCACGGCTCTGAAACTCTCTGAACAAAGCATTGTTCCCAAGCTCAGTACATGAACTGATATTGTGTGGCCTCAGCACCCTCCCCATCAAATTGCCTCCAGGCCACAGGATCAATGAGCCCTTGGCCATAACTGGAGAGCATTTAAGTCCTGTCTAATCTTAACACAACCTCACTGCTGCCAAATAAACCCAAATTTGAAAATACTTGTACAGAAGTCTGTCATCTAGGGGAAAGATAAAGCATCTGAAGAGAAAGAGCAAAAGGGTTTTCTTTCTCCTGGGACGCTCTGCTCCTACTGGTTTCTCCTCTCCCACTTTCTTCCTCTCCAGCAGAAAGGAACAGGCAGAGACACGCAGGGAGGTGTGCTCCTGGCAGGCCAATGCCAGGCTAAAAGCGATCCCTGGTTCCCCTGGAGAAAGAGCACCAGGAAAACGCACTGCTCATCTCCAGACGAGGCAGGAGCGGGGCAGGAAGGTGTGAAGACGGTCTTGGCTGTCCGCAGCAAGCCAGGAGCTAGGCTGACCCTGCAGCCCCCAGCACTGCAACGCATCAGACGGAGCTGCAGCTGAGCGTGCCTGCCTTAAATCAAATCCTCCAGCTGCAAAACCTGCAGCCCTTGGGCGGGGAATGACAGATCTCCTTGCTGATAACTGCACAAGACAGCTATCAATCAAGTCTAAGTGAAGGCAAATCAGTCCTTATCTGTGCAAGGTAAGCCTCGTTTGCTGTCTGATGTCAAATAAGATGGGAGCTCTGCTTTGCATCTCTGGGATTATCGGTGCTTGACAGGTCACCCAGGTGCTTACGATGTCCCATGGGCTGGAGCTGAGCCTGGGCTTCGCAGGGCACACGCTGAGCCTGAACCACTGGCCCAGGCTTCGTTGCTGCACGCAAGCAAAGAGAGGGAGGACATGGATGGGACTGAAGTTTGGGACCACTCAGTGTATGCCCAGGGCTCGGCATCACCTAGAGCAGCCTTGGGGCTGCTCTGACTTATCCTCTCCCCGTCCCACACAGGGTGACATGAGCAGCTTTCCCTCCTGAACTGGACTCATCTGCCTTTCCTCCATCCCACTCTGGGACTCAGGGGGGCAACTCGTCTCCCAGAGATAGGTAATCCAGCATGGAGGGGCTGGCATGGACCCCGTGCGGGAGGGACGAGCTGATGGGACCCAACCCTGCCGTGCAGGGGGAGAGGAGGAGCAGGGAGAGGGAGTTGCAAGGGGGAAGTCAGCCTCTTCCTCTGCTGCTACCCCAACTTCTCACAAGGCTCCTCTCCTCCCAGCCTGGAAAGGCACAAACAGCTCTCGTTTGGTGAAGAAGGTTTTGGAGGGCGAGTGGGATAGCGGATAACAGCTGCATGTCAGGCCTGAGTGCGTACAGCCCAGCAGTCATCTCAAAACAGGGCTTTTAGCTGGTTCCCTTCCTCCCACCTTCGCCTCTCTCCACCTCGGCATGGTGAGCGGGAGCGAGTTAACCTCATAACCTTTAATCAAGGGCTTGTGTACACGGAAAAGGATTGATGGAGCTTGTCTCCCTCACGGCCTCACACCACAGCTCCGATTACACCATTAACTCCCCAAGCTGAGTGCCCAGGCCGGTATCAGCAGCCAAGAAATAATGGCCCTGGAAACTGCATTACAGAGCAATTGCTGGGAAGCAGCGGACTGCAGAAATGGGCATTTCCACCCTGAGGGGCTCTGGGGAAACCAGGGACCTGCCGAGAGGAGGAGGAGGAGACGGGAGGTCCTCACTCTCCTGTGCACATGGGTGGAGGGCTAGGTATGAACACCACTTCCCCGCGTGGCTTTGCGCAAGTTACAGCCTGGCTGGGTCTCATGAAGAAAATGCATCCCAGGGAGTGAACGGTCTGGGGGAAATCCCACCATCCATGACCCAGTGAGTCAATAAACCCAACGGGCTTCAGAACCTGCAACCAGCCAGCAGCAGGCAGGCATCCCACGCCAGCATCATTTCTGAGACTTTTTCCCCTCTGTTTTGAGAACTGAGGGGTCTTCAAGGATTTGTGCACCCAGAAGAGCGATCTCTCATCCCCGGACTGCCCGGTGGATGCAGCCAAGACATGAGATTCATGGGGCTGCGTGGGGAGACAGGGAAAGCACGAACAAGCATATCTTATCTTGCCGATGAAAGCCAGACCAGCAGGCTGTGGAGACAGCCTCACTTCAACCTAAGGAAGGCTGAAGTATTAAAAGCAGACGAAACATCTCCACCAGGAGAAACTGAGAGGACTCTACCTGCAACAGGGGGAAGCTCTTTAGTCAGGTGTTCACATGTTACGGGTCAGATCCTGCCTGCGAATGAGGATGGGCCCGCAGCTATAGCTACCGCTCAAGTGGGTGCCGGGATTGTGGATTCACTGGCTGTCCTGGGGCACAGGACTGTTCATCTGGTTTGAGCCAGAACTGTCACCCCACAGGTGATATGTCCCTGCAAAAAACTTCATTTTAGTAAATTGTTAAAGTCTGGGGGAAAAAACCCCACACAATCAGGAAATCACCAGCCAGCTCCATCTCATGGGGCCATGAGCTTCCTTCAGGCTGGGGCAATGGGTGAGAAGGGATATGGGGGGTGGTACGGGTGACACAGACAGTGTAGGGACAGGTTCAGAGCAGAGCCAGGGCTGGGTGGCTCCTGAAGATGCAGGGAGAAGAGAGGTGGCGGGGAGAAAATCCCTTGTTCTGGGCCTGCTTGTGAAAAACCGGCCACCTCGGCCAAAGCAGACAGGACTTGACAAGGAGCCAAGTCTGCACAGGCTATCCCGCTGCTCAGAGCCTATTGCTGCAGCTCCTGGAGCTGTAGCATCCCTCCTTGTAGCTCCACGGGGTGGGAAAACCCAGCCAACAACCAGTAATTCCAGTGATGGGGCTGGTACCACCTTCCCCTGAATAGAGGAGTGAGCTGCCTTTCCCGAGTGGGTGTGCAGTGTGACCTGCTCTCCGGAGCGGGTGTTGGGGAGGGAGCTCTGCTCTCCATGGAGGAAAGCTCGTCCTCCGGCCTCCACGTCCACGAGCGGCCGGGAAGTGGGATGCTACTGACACCCAGTGGCTCCGTGCATCCTACAGACTGGGGCTGGCTCCTTTGCTGGTGGAGGAGACATGTCTGTGCTCTCCCCATGGCTGGGACAGGGCCTTTTGCAGGGCCTTTTGGGGGGACCTGCCTCTTCGAGGACTCACCTGTGGAGGGAGGGGGTTGGAGCCCCTGGGTCACCATGTGCTTGTGGCCTGGCTGGCAGAGAGCCCCTGGCAATATGGTTTTGCAGGGTGGCAGATGGAAGACAGGGGAGAAGCAGGAGCACCCCGGAGGGTTGTGGCTCCGTGTTTAGCTCAACAGTGTCTGCCTTGTATCGTGTGCCTGGGGAGATGCCGTGCAGCCTTGTTACCTGCATCACAGCCGCATCCACCTCTGCAAATGGCTATGTTATTTTATTCTAAAAGCTTATCTATGCCAGATAAATAAACGTCCTAAATTGCCACAGAAATGCTGGAGGGTGGGAGGAGGAGAGAGGTTGGGGGCTAGTTTCTCTGAGGCGTTCGGGTTGCTGCTCCCCAGTTTCCCTTGCCAGCTCTGGGTGGTTGGCTCTGACCTCTGCAGACCATAAATACTGCAGGGGCAAAGGCTGGGATTTTAGGACAGAGCTCCACAAGCCAGGTGTCCGGGTGAGCTGTCCTGTGATAGCTCCCTTCACAAACATTTTGACTCCAGGCAAGGAAGCAAGTTAGAATTGGAAGTGGATTAAGCTAAATCGGGAAACCTTATTCGCATTCCAGAAGAAGGCTGTCTACACAGAGAGTTATTTAAGAGCAGCAATGGTGCTTTCAATCCACTCTGCATGTCATTTCAGTCCCAAAATCAAGGAAGGAAGCAAACAGCACAGAAAAATAACAACAAACTGCCTGCATTTGGCACCCCACAGTGCAGAACCAGAGCAGATACAGCCTCTGACCTGAAGAACAGCAGCAACAGATAAGATGATGGACACAGAACGGAGTAAAAAAGGGTTCAGGAGCAACACTTCGGAGTTGAGAAAAACATGTTTTCCTACAGCCCTTTCACTGATAAGCTCTTGTTTTAGCTAGGGAGAGCACCCAGAGGCTGCTGAAAGAGAAATGCAATTTTAATTATTTGTTATTATCAATTGCTTTGCAGATAGAAGTTGCTGCTGATAGAAGCCCATTGCACTGAGCGCAGGAGAGAGACAGCTCTTTCGGCCAGGGACTGTGTGAGCAGACACCGACTGCATAAAGGCAGTGACTTACCTAAGGAAGATTATCTCAGAGTCTCACAGTGGACCAGCCATCGTCCCTGCGGGATCAGAGGAAGAAGGGGATGCTTTCTCTGCAAATGTATAAATCAAATTGTGGGCGGAGAAAAAGAAACAGAAGCAATAAATGAAAATCATTGTGGCCACAGCACATGGTGCACAGATTTTGTGCACAGCACACAGATTTTGTTTGTATTCCTCCGGAGAGGGCTGGTGGCTCTCTGCTTACAGGATCAGGAAACACTGGTTGAAGATGAGGCACCAAATCTGGGCTACAAATAGGGACAGAAGGCAAAGTCTGGAAGTTCATATCTGCATCCTATTTCCAGGTCTTCATTGCCTCCCCTTATCATCCGAATTGGGGACACTGGAAGGCTCCGTGTGCCACGATCTGGGGGATAATTCTGGGGTGTCCAAGGAGTGCAAGGGAATGCACCGGCTGAATTAATGCATTTCCATCTGTAATTTCTCAGCCCAAATGAGCCTTGTTGGCATACGCTCACACGCACGCACATCCAGCTCTGGAAACAAACAGACTGATTAGCATCGACTCTATTGTCATTATTATGGGCAGAGACAGCTGATCGATGTCTACTCAGCAAGGCAAAATCAGGTGTCAGTCACTCCAGCGATGCCTCCTTCCCCCTCCGCAGAGACCCGTGGAAGGAGGGGGGGTGCCTTGCTGCTGGACCGCAACCCAAATGGAGAAGGAAAGGAGGTGTGGCTCCACTTTCGTCCCCCAAAACGTGATGACTGCTCGTGTGTCAGCAGTAGGGACCTGACCAGAGCAGTCTTCTTCATGACAGGACTTTTGCTGTCCCTTGGCAGAAGGTGGACCTTCAGGGCCCTAGAAGGATGCATCTCCCACCCTCAGCAATGCCCGAGCACAGTGACTGTACCCTGTGATGAGGAGAAATCCTCTCTACCTCCCAGCTGTCATCACATCCCATGCACGCTTCCTTAGCTTTGGTCAGTAAACATCTTGCACCTAAAGGACTAAAACATAAAGATCCTGAACCGGCCTTCCAGCTGGCCCTGTCTACCCTCTGCAGTCTCCAGCTCCGTGCATTACTAAACAGCTCTGCCCCGTCTTCCCAGTCTTCCCACCTTGACACTTTTTCAATAGCCTTATTTTCTTCAGTTTGTTTTGTTCCCTGCAAGAGCATCGAAACTCCTTGCTCGTGTTTCTTCTGCACAAATTGGTTTTCTTTTATACATTGTCTGGAGAGTGGTGAGGGAGGAGTGGAAGAATCACAGCCCCTTTCTCATCTCAGATCATCTACTTTCCCTCTCTCCAAGTGCACATTCAGAGCTGGGAACAAAACAACCAACGGTGGCTGCTTCACAGCGTGGCTGAGGATCATTTTGAGGCTGCAGTGTGGAATGACTCTCCTGCTTCAGAGCTGACATGTCCTGTGGAGCCGAGGCAGAAGCAGCAATGAATAAGTGAGTGGTGCTAGGGAGAAGGAGTGCTCAGTCCTCTGCTCTCTGTTCCCACTTCTCTGCCTGCTGGCAGTGAAGAGTGTCCGGGTGCGAAGCGAGGAGGCTCACAAAGGAGCCTAGGCAGCAAGATGGGAGGTGAAGAAGGTCCTGGAGATACCTGGCTGCCTGCAGTGGCTCTGGGATGGTGCTCTCCCTACAAGACCTATAGACAAAGGTAAAAGGCCTTATGCATCAGCCTCTACACATGGGTCCCAGACTGTCGTTATGGAAAAACTCAAGGTCAGCTTCAAACCCCAGCGCAGACACAATCGAAATCTCCGCGCTGCTCTGAACAGCTATGGAGTCCTTACTTTCTTCCCTCAGGCTGGCTCCCATCCAGCACAGGGACTGTCCCCTCGTGGGTGCATGCAGTGCGTGGAGCCAGGGGGACGGGGATGTCCTGTGTGGATTTGGATCCCTGAAGGGCAGGAGCAGCCTCAGTGCTGACGCGGAGCGTGGGGCTGGCTCGGGGCACTGTGCCCAGGAGACTGCATTGCTGTAGTCTGGCCAAGGGGTGATGAAGTCATGAATAACTTAAGCCAGGTCGTTATCTGCCAGGATGAGGCAGAATCTCCTTGCCAGTTAGGGATGACAGAAAACATCATTCATGGCTGTTCCCATGTGAGAGGAATCCAGAAGTACAGCAAAAACCAGGCCACCATTTGTTGATGTGAACTTCTGACCACGGAGAGGTTTTCTCAAGGGAAGCTCCAAACTCTCCAAAATGCTTTTTTCCCTGTATTGTGCACATCCAGCCCCGCTGCTGCCATGCTTGGCTCCAACGAGCTGTCATTCATCCAGAAGCAGGTACCTCTAGCTAGCGGGGAGCTGTGCCGCCTTAGCATCCTGATAACCCCGAGGCTGCGCTGCCAGAGCGGCTCATGCTGTGCCCGGAGGTGGGCACGAACGGCTGAGCCTGGGGGCTGCAAGGGAGGTCCTCAGCTGCAGAGATGTATTCCTCGTCACTACAGAGAGCTGGCCCTGTCCAGCGTGTTGCCCTGGCCCGGTGCCACCGCTCCCAGGTGAGGCACCACCATCCTGCCCGATCCAGAGTGATGCACAAGGATGCCCGCGAGCGCCTGCCACCTCCTGACAGCGGGAAGGGATCCGTCGGTGGCACTCGGGCTGCTTCAGCTCATGCTCTGGCCCAGATCCAGCTGCTGAGAGGGCTGGGAGATTGGTTCCAGTCAGATGAGCTTGTAGCTGGCCTTTGAATAACATTTGAGATACCGGTTTTCAGGCATCTGTGCAATTCATTACTCTCCAAATAAACACAATATGCATCATGCTCCAGGGCAATCTGTGCACCAGTAAATCCCAATCCCTCACCTCCAGAAAGCCATAAAAACCAGTAAGATGCCAGTATCCACACTGGGCTTGGATTGCCCTGAGATCACAGCGAGCGCTGGGCAGGCAGCGCAGTGGCACGTGGACCCGGACGGGGACATGGGACCTGCCTGCGCTGGGAGCGGGGCTGTAGGAGGGACGCATGGTAGCTGGCAGGACTGCTGAGCACCGCGTGTGCCAGGCTGGGAGAGGTGTGCTCGGAAACCCAGTGCGTAATTTACAGTGCTGAAAGTGCACTCACGCATGGTATTTTCTGCTGCTGCGAGGGCGGCTGTGGCGGTGCACGGTGCCTACCGTGCACTCTTGAACGGGGTGCACGGGGATGTGGCCTGTCTTGAGCCCAGGTAGCTGGCAGGGCTCCTCGCACTGACTCAGTTGCTTTGACGGTTTGCACCTCTGCTGTTCAAAAAGCCCTGGGAAAGGGAAAGCAGTTCTCTTCCCTGTGTCGGCACAACTAGAAGAGCCTCCCTTGAAGAGGGAATAACCCCCAGGTGCGAGCAGTCAGCACATGGAATGGGCTCTCTCTGAGACTGAAAATAGGAAGGGAAAGGGTGGAAGCTTCTACAGACATCACAGGAGCCAAAAATCTGAGCTACCACGTGCAGTTGTGTAGCAAAGGCGAAAAAAAACCCTGCGTAAACTTGTCTTTGATTTAGACAAAATGCCCCCTTGGGGTTCCTTGGCCGGGAGCATCTCCCAGCTGAGCTTCCCCCGCGCTGTCACCCCCTGGCAGGGCCGGGCCGTCCCCACCGCCGAGGGCCCACTCAGCTCCCCGCCGTGCCGTCAGCCTCCCCTGGTGAAGCAGCAGCCACCCGTAATCTGGCACCGCCACTTCATCTGACACGGTGCGTGGATTTAATGAATGAATTAATTTTGTTCTCAACTGGGTGCGACACGCATTCAAAAGCTAGAAAATAAACGTTTTCCTTTCCTAATTTATCGTGTCCCTTTTGATTTGTCATACACACAACCGCATGCATACGGTCTCTTCATATCTCCCCCACCAACTGGGTCCTGGATTTTCCATCACCGCAGAGATAAACAACCTCCGCAGCACAAGCCGATATTGCTGTACCGTGTGTTTCCTTCCATCCACATCCGCTGTCTCTGGCACCATACAGTACCACATGTTGCTCAGGAGCCTAGAACTGATACTGCATCTCTCTTGTGGGTCATCATGGCCAAAGACAACCACCACCCTCCTCTGTCAGTAGAATCTGTTTAAAATTTCCTTCTGAAATGCATTTATGCCCATTTTCTCCCATGCCAATTTTATACTTAAGCGTCTGTATCCTTCTCCCTCCACGGTGTTATTCAGTGTGATATACACAGAGGGAGTGATTCTGTTCCCACTCAACTTCTGTTTTGCTAAGCTTAATAAGCCAAGAGGTTCCACTGCAAAACATGCTTCTCACTCCTCTGGCCAGCCTTTTTTTCTGCTGTTCCAGTTTTTGGATGGATGCCACAAAAATAGTGATCATGTTATGGAAACCTTTAACAAACTACTCTTAAGTGACTGCACCACAATCAAGCCTTTTCTCTTTTATAGGAGTGTATGTGAGACTGTAACTATACCCAAAACTTGGATATAATTGCGGAGGGTGGTGGTTTCTTCTGGTGTTCTCCTGAGGCTCGGGGATCACTTGGGCCAAACCGGAGGTCTCAGCTGTGTACCTCCTTCCTTCTCTATCTCCTAGTTTGCTCCCTCCACATTAGGGGGTCTTCATTCCCTTTCCCAGCGACTCGGTGACTCCATTGCCCTGAATGCTTCAGGAGACAGTAAATGTCTTCTGCTCTGCTCAGTGGTGCATATGCATGGTTGGGCTGGCGACTGTGCACATCGCACAACTCTCCCATGCTCCATGAACCCAGGTTCCCCTGTGATCTTCCTTTCCTAACAGGTATGAGAGCCAAGTTCTAAATCCTGCACATTTTCAGGCAAACTGCTGCTTTGCCTCTTTCAGCCACAGCCGTGCTATGCGTGTGGATAGAGCCCTGCTGCTGTGAAGCCTGGAAGCCAATTAGTGCCATTAAGAGTGTTGCCACTGTTTCAAAAATCATTTGCAATTACAGGTATTTTCTGTCATGATATCTTTAGAAAGTAGAGCAGCAGTGCAGTGGTTAAGTGTAAGAAATCATCTCCTCGCACAGCTGACAGAGCTTCCCAGGACTGAGTGCTGAGTTTCAGCCTGAGAATTGGCATTTCCAGTCCCTCTCATAATGAGAGGCCATGGGCAGTCTGCCGGAACAATCTCGCCCTAAACTGTCCCAAACACAAAGCTGCTCTGGAAAGCAAGAAGCTCTTTAGGAAGGAGTAATTGTTAAGATTTGCAAAATCCATTTTTTTCCATCAGCTCTGCAAATCCATTTTAGAATTTGTAAATTTGTTCTAGGATTAGATTAATAGGTTTCATGATTTATAAACCTTTTCTTCTCTCTCACCCTCCCCTTGACTTTAAGAAGCAATTGCAGACTTTAGCTCAGTCCAGGTTTTAGAAATAATTTCTCAACCACAGCTGTTGAGATGTCCTGGCCAGGCTTGGTACATTAGAGGGGGAGATTTCCCACCCAGAACATCAAGACATCCCAGCGCCAAACCCTCCGTACAAACAGGACGCTTGACGATGAGATGTATTAGCCTCAGGTTGGCACCTCCTAGGAAGCACTGTCCGAACCAAAAGCGTGTGCCGTCTCCAGCAAACGAAACCCCATAAAAGAAGTCAAAGCCTTGCTTCGAATCACCTGAAAACAGAGTACCACCACCACTGGGCCAGACTAGCTGGCTCCAAAGTTGGCTGCCTGGGAAAAACAGCAGAAAAGTGCGAACTTGTTGTGGTATTATCCAGAATATCTCACAAACTCCAACAGTTTGCAGCTCAGGGACTTCCCAAGCCAGTGGTGGCAAGCTTGCATTCATTAGCCCTTGAGGGGTTTGTCATCTGCGCCCAGCTGTGCCCTGAGAAAGGCCCTTTCCCCCTGGCTACAGAGGGTCCCAGAACGACTGCCCTCCTCACGTACACGTCTATGCTTAGTGCCGACAGCCCAGCTGCCCGAGCATCCCTCGCCGTCCGAGCATCCCCTGGCGCCCTCAGATATCCCAGCGGGATCAAACAAGACGTCAGGACATGAGAGCCACGGCATATCTTAACTCACTCTGGGACCTGTACCTAGCAGATCTGCAGAAGCAAATAATTTATCAGACTCCAATAAAAGGTCCCACTGAGTAGCCCCAAAGACACTGTCTCAGCTCCACTTTGCTCAGTGTCCGCATCATTCCCAGCTTGGGCTGATGTATTCTTAATTAGCATCTTAATGTGAGGAGCATATGCAATGAAGCATGAAAAGAAAATCCCCATCATTTAAATTCATTAACAGTCATCAAAAGTCTTCAATGCAGAGGTGGAATTATCTCTGAACTCCTTCTGAGAGACCAGCTGTGCTCACTAAACTGTGGTGGATCTCACTGCACTGGCTTATTTATTTAGCTGCCTCCAGGAGGTTTGCCCCCCTGGAATATTACAGATTGCACCCACCAGATCCCCGGGTGTCTGTGCCAGGGTGCACACACAAGTGTAACCACAGCCATCACCCCAAGTCCGGATACAGAAGCACCATTCACAGGTTGGTCGTGGAAACCCTGCCAGCGCATCCCCGCTGAGGATGTTTACTGGTCATGTTTACCACATGGATTACTCTGTCTCCAGTATTTGCTCTTCTTCTTACCCTTGCAACAGGGAGTACCTCCAGCAGCTCCTGTGTTTCATCTCTCCCCCCCGCAGCTGTCGTGGTTGTAAGGCAATAGGTGCAGACGGCGCAAGAACGCACAGCCTGGCCCGTGTCCTGGCAGTGCTCTGACTTCGGCCTGTCAGGAGGGTTTGAGAGCGAGGGTGGCATGTGGCTGCCCAGATGTGCCTGTGCCCAGATGTGTCTGGGCTCACACCCTGTGCTCCAGCGCAGTGGGATGCATTTGGTTACACACAGCAAGGGCTGGAGTGTGCCTGAGAGGTACCACGGGGCTGTGGGTAAAGAGCCCTGCAAACCCGTTCCCTGTATACATGCTGAGACTGGGTTTGTTCGGCTGCGCAAAATCCACCGTGTTAATAAGGCAGGACTTTTCCACTACTGGAATCAAAAAGCACTCATTTATCAACCTTGCTATCCCAGCCTTCTGTTCGTTACCGTTTGCCGTCACCCCAACAAGGGTCGGTGGTTGCAGACACTCGATTGACCAGGCTCACAGAGACCACGCACGGAGAACCCCTGAGCCTCCGCTCAGAGACCCAACCCCTGAAACTGAGGACACAGACCTCGTACCTCATGGGAGGAGACACTGGGCTGGGCTTAATCTTCCCACCTAGGGTCCTCCTGACATAGGTGAGGAGTTCATCAGACATAAGATGGGAGTAGAAGAAGAGAGGAAAAGCTTGTGCCAGCAGGACTTGTACTATTGAGCATCCCCTGCCTTCCTCTGCGGTTTGTCTGCCCTGAGTGTTTTGCTGGAGGCAAATTACCAGAACCAAAGAGGCAAAGAAATCAGAATAAGCTGCTCCAAAGCAATTACAGTGAGGGTCTCATTTACAGAGAAAACCTGATTTAATGCAAAATGGGCTTATAACCTGGTGTGAACTCGTCTGGTTTAGGGTATTTGAAGCTTCTTGAATTTCTTTCGCTCAATTAGGGATTGGTTTTATAAGCCAAACTCAAATTTACCATTAAAAAAGAATAAAACATCCTCACAGAAGTTTGAGCAAGTGCAAATAAACTGGATCCGGATCCTATTTGCTTTCAGTCCGCATCACTTTCTGAGTTCCTGAGGTGGAACTATCTGTGGAAGGAGACAGCAACCAACCCGATAAATCCAGAAAGACCATGGAAATGTCAAATTATCCCAAGTATATATTCTTGGAGGTCAGTCTTCATATGCAGGTTACAATCTGTATTGGGTTTGCATGGCAAGGTTTTGGTAGCGGGGAGGCTACAGGGGTGGCTTCTGTGAGAAGCTGCCCAAAGCTTCCCCCATGTCCGATGGAGCCAACGCCAGCGGCTCCAAGATGGACCCACCGATGGCCCCCAGCGGCTCAAAGACGTCCCCACCGATGGCCAGGGCCCAGCCCATCAGCCATGGGGGTAGCACCTCAGGGAGAACAGAAAGAAGGGGAAAAACAACTCCTGAAGGGGAACTGCAGCCAGAGAGAGGAGTGAGAA
>NW_009622656.1:0-11879 GCF_000690535.1 Cariama cristata
ATAATGATTCTATGATTCTATGATTTGTCACTCTTAATCTGAGCTGGAGACTTCTGTTTAGCCATTATTTGAAGAGAACTTCAAATGTATTAATCAGTAGTTAACAAGCAATTTAATAGATTGCAGAAAGACTCATGAACACGAAATGATTCCTTATAGACGTGTTTATAGCCTAAAACCAGTCTATTTAAAGAATAACACTGAAGTTGTGGTTAAAGAAAGACTGGGGGAAGAAAAGTTGTTTCTTTCCTTAACAAGAAGAGGCAGAATAAAAGCAACATGGGTTTTTGTGTTACATGCATGTCTTCTGCCTAAAGCTACTTTGTGTGTTTGCTTAAATATACTTTGTGTGTGTCCAGAGTTATTTTTTCCTCTATGATATATTGCCCAATGATGGCTTTCGGAAGTGCATCGGGAAGGATGTTCTCTGTGCAGTCTCTGGTGTTTACTAGCTCTTGGTCCAATATCAATTAGATTTTATGAGCTTTCCAGAACATTGCAAAGGCTGCTTGTTTCATAGACTTTATGGGGAAGGGTGACGATATGTATTTGATAAAACTGGGAGGTAAAGATTTTTTTATTGAGTTGCGTTTTGCCTGAACTTAACTGCTCTTTCAATCTGAGTACTTAGGCTTCCACCTAAAGATTCCTACCTTTATTAGGCTTGCTGAATGTATGAGAAGGTACTGATAACATACTTTTACTGGTGCCCTTGGCTCCAGTTATGCTTTAACTCATGGTCCAGTTACTGTTACAGCCATTTCATTCCAGACCTTGATAAAATACTTGTTTTTCAGACTGGCAAATCTCAGGAGTCAAAATTTTATTAGTATCACTAGTTTTCTGAAGGGGAGGAAAGATGTGATACATTTCTAGGGACAAATGATACTGTTTACCACTGAAATACAGCTCAATGCGGTGGGACCGTTTTTAGTATTAGCCTAGTTGGCATCATAAGAAATGCTTTTAGTAAAGAATCTGGCAGTACTTGTATGTAAGATCAACTGCATTTCCAGCAATACTGAAAAGCCAAAGAAAATGTGTGTCTTTTCTTGTATTTATATAGGTGGACTTATCTAGCCAGAAGTATTTAGCTAGTAAAGGCACAAAGTGATATGCGGTGGTGTGAAATTCACAGAGACCAAACTGAAAAAAAAAATAAAATTCTGCAATGTCTTTATTGTGTTAGATTCCTTTGAAATCAGTGATACTGTTGGTTCTTTAGAGTTCCTTTGCCACAAAATTTTTTCAATTTTTTTTACTTCAGAGGAGCTTCCAGTATTTTTTATTATAGATAAATGTCTTGTTTTAAAGCAGGCTTGTGTAAAGACCATGGTAGTTTTTGTACGTTTATGTAAGCCAGTGAGCCCAAACATAATTTTTAAACTTGCTTAGGCAGTTGATTTTTCTTTGAGGAACTGGTTTCCTCTTGAAAATGGAATTAGGATTTTGTTGTCATGGCAACAGATTTCAGTACTTGTTTCCCACAAGTTATATTTTCTGTGTTATGACAGTCCTAGGGCTTATCAGTGTTTTATCCATTGAGTTTTATCCATTGATATTTCTCAGAGGAGAAAAACAGATTTCCACTTTTTGTATATCAAGATTTTAAATCTTTACTTCTGACATATAACTATATAGTTAAAAGTAGATAAACATATTTAACAAAGGTCAACTTTTATATTACAGCCTGAGTGTTTTCATTAAAAAATTATGTATTAAAACACAAATATATGCT
Organism: Cariama cristata; assembly: GCF_000690535.1. Lineage (NCBI taxonomy): Eukaryota > Metazoa > Chordata > Aves > Cariamiformes > Cariamidae > Cariama > Cariama cristata. The sequence goes on from NW_009622656.1 coordinate 1,739, forward strand.
ATGGTTTTCCTTTGTGGTCAAAACCAAGTAGAGTTTAACCACAAAGTTTAGGTGAAATAATAAATGTGTTACTTCAATGGAAGATAATATGGAGAATGGGAGGCGATCATGCTGTATACAAATACTTGAAGTCAGAAAGTCGTGTTGCCAACTCATAACATTCAGGAAATTAAAACAGTTTATTATTTTAATGAAAGTTTAAATTCTGTCCTGAATGGGAGGCAAAGGATAACCAGATCAACAGGTGAGATGCAAGGGTATCTTGCATAAAAGCAAAAGGAATAAGGAATAAAAAGATAAGCAAGAGAAGGCAAATATCTCAAACTGTAAAGTGGTAGCTACGAAAAAGCATTTCTTAGCCTAGAAGAAACCCAGACTAGGAAGAATCCATGCACTGCTCTCACAATTGTCTTAAGAGCAAGCTCTGCAATGAAGCCCCATTGTGACGGTGTAGAGCTGTAAGACTGTGCAAATGTCTTACACAATGAATCTGCACTACATTTACAAAACACTACATGCCTCAGCTTGCTCAGAGCTGCTCTGATGAGTGAGTTGTTACCTAAATAAATAAACTGTGGAGTAAAGGGCAATAGGCCTATGCTATAGGTCTCATCACTGGAGGAAGGACCTAATACTAGTTATGGAGAAGTGCCTTGCAAACATGCCTCCTGTCTGTGGTTGAGTTAGACAGAGTTGTACAGTTAGTCAAGTGTTACATTTTTGAGCCAGATAGTTTCTTTTTGATGAATATTGTGTTTGATTGTATTTCTTTTTCTGTAATCTGAAATTAGTGCTGCCTATTGAAACACTAGTTTTGTTCTGATATTTAGAAGAACAGATTACTTACGTAACATCCAGCAAATAAAAGAACACATTGCAGGCTGTCCCTTATAGGATTATTTTGCTTCTGAGAGAATTTTTTCCTTTTTCCAGCTCTCAACCTTCTAAAACACCATCTGTTATCAGACTTTTACAGACCAAAAAGTAATGTTTCCAAATTCTACACACTGAATACTTCGATACTGTGCAAAGACTTTTCTGAATTACCCATGCATGACATGAATGAAAAAAGCTCACACTTTTAATTACAGTGGTGTAATGACTTAAATTAACTTTAGGTTTCATCTATTTGTTTTTGTCTTTATTTTGTTTTACATACAACCACATTTTAACTTTAAAGTCTTATCTATGGTATTTGGCTTTCCATGCCTGATCAGTTTTTTGTTGTTGTTGTAGCATACAGAATTTGAATAAGTTAGTGGAGATAAGTGCCAGGGTGCTGAGAAAAGATGCCATATAAATGCTGAAATGATAATTAAAAGCTTTTTTCCCCAACATTTTTCTGTTTAAGAGACTCTAAAATGCCTTTATGTTTGATTACTTTTTTTGCTATCTATTCATCATCTAACGAAATTATCTCCATGCCATTCAGCATATACGGAAAGTGCTGTCTCTCTGTCTCTTCTGGTAAATCTTTCTAATAGCACCACAGATGTTTCAGTCATCTACTATTCTTGGCTATTTTGTTATTTTGGAGAAACAGCACACAAAATGCAACTTTCCTTGATGTGCTGATCGAATGCTGCTCGCCATTCAAATGGGCATAGCAATGTTCTTAATTACCGTTTTTCCTTCCCTCTTTCAGAATTCCTGAAAAAGAATGAAATAGTGATCCAACCTCATTGACAAGGATTGTTATGCTCTGTAAGGTTTAATTTGGAGGAATAAATTAATTCCTTCCACCATATTAGTAAGGGGATATCTACATTAAACTTAAACTAACTGTATGTGCAAATTCACAGTCAGGAGGCCATTCTCCTTTAAGGCCATTCTATCACTGACAGGGTCAGCCTTGTCCCCTACTTTGCATCAGCTTTAGTAAGTATGTGGACATACTGTGTCTGGAGAGTTCAGTCAATTGGCTGAGAATGAAATGAGAGAAAAAAGGAGAAGGTTTGTTTTCCTGCAGATCAGTACACTGATCTGACTTGCTCATAGCTGCCCAGTCACTGTTACTGATGCTAAATAGGAATGGGGGGAGGAGAATATCCAGCTCAGCTAAACTGGAAACATAGATAGAACCTTTTCAGAGTTTCAAGTTAGGACAGACCTTCTGCCCCATCTGAGCAGGAAGCTGCAGTTAGTACATGTGTATGAGCTAATTTTAATTTTATCAAGTACTACTATCTGGGTAGCCGAAGTAACCTATATTTTAACACATGCTGACCTTCTGAGTATTTATTGAGGGGAGGCGTTGCACAAGACTTTCAGAAATTTATCTTCAATGTACCAGTTGACCTTAAGGTCACTGATCATAGTTTCATGCTAATGTGCAACGGGTCAAGATTGAAAGTTGTTTTTTGTAAGTACCCCAAATGCTACATATCACTTTTCTAAGTGGGCTACCAGACTGAACATCAGAAAGGGAGTGGGATGTTTAGACAAAATTGCTGAAGGCAAGGTTTTGGATGACAATCTAGCCCACTCTGGGAAAATGTAAAAGTGGGTGTACAAATTCAAACCAATTTATGTCCCTCAGAATCCTTTTCCAGGAGGGGTAATTGGAAACTACTCGTGGAAGAATAAGGAGAGGGCAAGCATGTGTGATGCTTCTTCTGAGTAGTTTTCAGCTTCTGACAATTTCCAGCTCTGTGGGCAGTCTACTTAATAACTCTAAGTAGTTATTCAGTGTCCCTTTGAACCCATAAAAGCTTTTTGCGTCCACAGTGCTGTTTATGCTTTTCTGCACTCTAGATCCCTCTCCTTTGATTTGCTTTGAATTTAATACTCAGTTGTTTTGCTTAAAGTTCCCTGGAACTTGTACTAGGAAAAACTGATTTTTTTTTTTTTTTTTTCTCATGATAGCGTTGCTTGTTTATACAGTTCCATCATTTTGTCCCTAAGTTACCTCTTTTCCAGACAGAAGAGGCCTAGCCTAGTTGGGCAGATCTCATATATAGCCAATCTCTGCATATTGTCACCCTCCTCTGAACCTCTTCGTATTACAGTATATCCTTTTTGAGTTGAGGGGGGGTATGCATATAGGATTAGAAGTTTGGAAGAGACATTAATGTATATCATGGTGTTATGTTGTTTTCTGTTTTGTTGTCTGTTCCTTTCGTCATGTTCCTAATCTATGACTTCTGTTGAACAGCGCACTGGTGATTTCATGGAACTATGTGTCATAACCCCAAGATTTTACTCCTTAATGGCAAAGCTAATCTTATAGCTCTGATTTTAAATGTAAATCTGGCTTTATTTCCCATATTCATTACTCTTTAACTACTTTAACTACATTAAATCCATTTAACTACACTTAATTGCATCTGCCATTTTAATGCTGAATCACACAGTTTTATGCGGTTCTTCTGTTCATGTGTGTCTATAGCCAAAAAAAGACACACTTCTATTACATGTGACCTATTACCATTATACTGTCACTTCAAGGAGCTGTAGCAGGGGAAAGACAGATTTTGTTTTAGACTCCCCTGGAACTAGAAAGTAGCTTTGCTGCCAATGAATCAGATAAATTGTATTTGTTCATTATATGAGTATGAAGCCATATAAAGTTATCAAAGTGCTTAAAGAGAATGACAGTGTTAGCAAAAAGTTTATTACACGTGAGAAAAGTCTAGACACCCTTGTGTCTTTTTTCTTTTTCTTCTAGAAAGATTTAATGCAATGTGAGGTGTGCATAGCTACAGAGAAACTATACAGAATTGTTATTGAAAGAGCAACATAATTCACTGCAAATTTTGTGTTTCCGTGCCTACTTCATACACTACAGTGAGCTCCTTGTTAATTTCACTGTAGAATATGAACTTTCCTTGGCTAGTACTTGTGGCTTTACAGTTTGGACCTTTAAAATGATTTTGAATTGAATGCTACTTTTTAAGTCTTTAGGTAAAAGAAGTCAGGTACTAGTTGTTGTCAAGGCTAACTTTCACTGTTGAATTGGGGTAGGGGAGGGAAAGACATGCACACAGGCCAAGTTTAATTTTTGCTCCCCAAAAGAACTGAGGTAAAAATGAATACACAACCTCTTGTATTGTGTTTGATCTTAAAAGGTCATACAGGTTAGCTTCCTGTTCTTTGCATTTCAACATTTTGTACCTAAAATCTAGACATCACTGTAAGAGTATGAAATTCTTTGGAGATCACTAGGTTTATCTCAGAAGGGGAAACTGCCATTTTTAACTCCTGTCTTTATCCCTTTCCCTGACATTCACTTCAGACATCTAGTTTTCCTTCAGATTCTTTCAGAACTCATAAAATGAGAGAAAAATTGTCTTGGAAGGATCCTCTGTGTTGGGAATTGCTGAATCCAGTAGCGTGGTGCTGCTCCATGCCCCTAGGCCCAACCAATAGCAACTCTGTGCACGTATTCCCAACAGGCTCACACAAATACATGTACACGGCCCACATACACGCAGGAGGCCACACAGCCATGTGCAAAAGAGCCTTTTCTCATGTAACCTGACACTTTGGAGTCCCACAGTCCCAATCGGCTCAAAGCAGATGTAACTTCGAAGTTTGATCCTGCTACTCAGGGCTTTGCTCAATCAAGTGTTGAAAATGCCCAGGTCTGGAGTCCACAACCTCTCTGAACACCTGTTCCACCATCTGACCGTGTTCATGGGGAAGAATTTCTTTACTGATGGCAAATCATCATTTTCCTACAATCCTTTTTCACATTCTAGGCATGGTCACTTTGAAGAACGAACGGAGTCTTATGAATGACGTAATTTGGGAAAGAAAAGAAAGAAACAAAGATCAGTACTGGTCTCTGATAACTGCATACATTGAACTTTCTGTCTTGGTCTCCAGTGGAACTTTTTCCAGTTGTCTTCTTGAAACTTACGCAAATGTTCACAATTAAAAACATGATATAGATACTGGCATGAGGAGTGGCATACTCTGTGAATAGCAGTATTCCTTTTGCTTTTCTTTATATGATTCTTCTTGAGATATTTCATGGAAAAAGAATAATGAAAGGTTAAACAAAAAGTGGTTAACGTTTCTTGGGTTTCTAACACCTGAATTTGAAGATTGGTGTGCCAGAAGGCACAGACTAGAGTGCAGAGGCCTTATTAGGCCATAGCAGCAGTGTTTATAGCTTCAATTTAATTACATTGTTGCCAGTCTGTTCAAGCTATTACAGCATACAAAGAAAAATAAAGCTCCAAAAGACTGTTTCCTGGTTCTGTTGACACTGACAATGAAATTCTGTAATATTTCTGTTTCAATAGAAATCCTTCCTTTATTGATGTAAGTCTATGTTTTCACCACAATAACAACCTTAAAATACTGATGATTCTTTTTAATTTTGTGTACAATACAGAGTGGAAAAAGTAACAGTTTCCTATATTTAAATAGTATCAATCTAAAACTTTCCTCCTCAGGCTTGTACAGTGAAATGATTGTGGCTGATATATAAAAATGCCTGCTTTATATTTTAAGTGCTGTGGAAGATGGATACATAAAGTGAAACTTAAAGTTTGATGAAGCTTATGGCTGAAACTAAGAACTTCCTATTAGCTTTTGCTTTCTTGACTCATGTTAAGATCTATGTAAAAACACTTAATAGTTTTGGAATTATTTGTGTTTTTTTCTTTCTTTTTAGCTCAATTAGCTAAAAGCCAACAGAGATCAACACATATTTAGAATTCCACATTTAACAAGAGTTGTCAACCATTTGAAAAAAAAAAAAAAGATTTTTTGTGAAGTATTTCAGTGAGCAGCAAGGCCTTGATCAAGTGACTCCTATCGACATCTGTAGGGGCAGCTCTTTTTTTTAGCAACATGACACCTTCTCCTTTTTCTATCTAACTATTAGTGTTTCTGATTTAAGATTCAGAAAGAAGAGCTGTGTTGGGAAGTTTATTGTTTTAGTTGTTAGTGACCGCTTTTCACTAATCAAAATTTGCCACACATTCTGTGAATAGTGTTATTGAGAAGGACCATCTGTCTATGGCACTCCAGTGACATACAATTTGTTTTGATAAGGTTCATTATCACCTGCTCTTCTCATGTGGATTGATAGATCTGCTTTACTTATTCTGTTTTGTTTCCTTGGATTATCTTAAATTGAATGATCTTCTGAAACAAAGAGGAGTTACAGCCCCATTCTCCTTCCTCTTACTTGTTTCATTTTGGAATGTCTCTGTACTGTTTTATGTATAAATATACTTAGTGGCTAGAAATAATTTTTCCTCATTCGATCTCTTCAGTTAAATAGCAAAATGAAGTGTATTTCTTGTTAGAGCGATCTTAGTTTCAGCTCATTTATCAAATCTTTTGGAGGTAAAGTAGGGTTGGAGGTAAAGGAATGTTAATTCTTCCAACAGGGAAGGACAAGGATATTAAATGGTTTATTTACAATAGCTGAGAGAGAGAATGAAACTGTCTTTCTGGTCTTCATTTTAGTACTGCAACCACTGACTTATCCTTTCTCTTGCTGTATGCTCTCATATCAGCAACGTCTAGTTAGTAATTTTCTTGTTCAATCTGGTTCCCCAAATATTAGTAAGTAGAACAGTGTAAGGTAGTTTATATCTTAGATTTAGGCTATGAATCATTTGAAAGACAGAATCTTTTAATTTGAAAAATTTCTCTGTGATGGAGTTGGAGAGCCTAATCATCACCTTAACATAATTGTTAATTGAATGGCAGATCCAATTACCTAGACTAAAATGGACAGTTCAAAACATGAACAGCACTTGTTAAAATCTAAGTTGTTCTTCTCTTAATTGGGCATTGGGAAGAAAAATTTTTAAATATCGCTACGGAAGATATTTTAAAAAAATATCTGATTGAATTGAAAGTAAAAATCAACATGACACTTGCAAAAGCTCTTTTGAGGATTTTAGCTTGTTTTTCACATCAAAGAAATGCAGTATCTCAGCAGAGCTTTGAATAGTTATTCAAACTGATTTTTAAAAAATCTTTGGATGGTTGCTCATTGCTGCTACCTACCTCAGTCAGGAATATACCTATTTTTAAAAGCGTCATATATACCTTTTGCAAAACCTTTCAGGCAGCACTTATCAAAAACTGTGGAACTGAAAAGTGCATTTAGAGACATTGGTGTATGTAGTTACTCTTTTTACAGAACTGGCAAGAACAAAACTATCTTCAATAAAGTACAGTTCTCTATGTAGCTGTGTTGGAGTACTATTATTTAGGTTTTTATACAGCATGGACTGCTCAGTCACTTTCTGCACAGACATACTTCACTGAAATTTTGATTCAGTACTTAATGCTTTGTTAAAACCAGTTGAATCAGAACCCAGAATTTTATTTTCATGGCATAATTTTCTCATTTGGGAATGTTATGAATCCAGGACTGTAGAACAGTATCTAACAGGGATTTCTAGTTCATGGAGACTTTTAAAATGCACTTTTTTAGCAGTGGACAAATAGAGCTTCATAAGTTTTCTGAACTTTTATCTCTTACATACACTTTGCTTTGCTAAACTTACACCATAACGCTTTTGTAGTTGAATACATTGGTTGCTTTCAGTTTTCCCATATGACTAGTTCAGTAACCGTTTTTTCTCTTTAAACCCACTGGTTAATGCATTTAAAAAAATATAGATAATCAATTGACTGTGTAGTGCTAAAGTAGAAAAGTCTCCTCTGACTTAAATCCGTAATCACTAAATTTACTGTAATCCCTCAGAACACTTCAGGATTTCCATTTTCCACTCAACAGTGATTTTCCCAATGACTTTTTACCTTTAATTTATACTAGATACTGATAAGATATTAGACACTAATCTGCAACTGAAGGTTCCTTTGGGTGGATTGCTTTGCCTCAGGGATTTCTGCTGAAATTCTGCATCTGTGTCATGTGGAAACAGCTGAAAGACTGTGCTTTAAAAGCTTAAAGCTACAGCGCAAAACCTGATATTGTCAAATCATTTTGATGTGTAAGAATAATACCAGACATTTGAAAATTCTATGCAAGTAAGAGGCATTAAACAGGGAAAAAGCATCAAGGAAAAAGCCAAAATCATCAAAGAAAAGCCAGCAATTCATTCATGAATATAACTAGATTTTCGAAGTTTTTAAGAGTGAAAATTTATTTATTGACTTGTTAAAGGAACACTAATATGCTTCCACTTACACATCGACTTTTGTTTACATTCTAACGTTTCAGCTATCAGGACTGTGCTAGAAATGCTCCATGCATTTGAAAAGAAAAGAAAAATGAATCAACAGCTCAGTTTCTTGTCTCTTTTCTATGTAACAAGGAGATAAAATGGCTCACCAACCTTAAAACTACCATGTGGAAAAGGCTAAAAATACTTCACAGGTGACAAGCTTGGTGTTCTGGGGCAGCACACAATATAGGTCATGGTCTTTCAAAAGTTAGAGTTTTATTTTTGGGAAGACTGTCCTAGAAATTAAAGGTCTTCACCATTTAAACTTGAAAGCTTAACTAATGATGAGTTCTAGTAGCATGCTAGTGAAGTTTGAGTTTTCTCTGTCGTACATTCAATTCTTAGGAAATTTCAGAGTCCTACATGGTTAGATGTGCTGGTTTTGGCTGAGGTAGAGTTAATTTTCTTCATAGCACCTAGAATAAGACATGTTTTAGATTTGTGCTGGAAATAGTGTTGATAATTCAGGGATGTTTTTTTTATTGCTGAGCAGTGCTTACACTGGGTCAAGGTCTCTTCTGCTTCTCACACCATCCCACCAGCAAGTGGACTGAGGGTGCACAAGAAACTGGGAGGAGACACAGCTGGGACAAATGACCCCAACTGACCAAGGGGTTATTCCATACCATGTGGTGTCATGCTCAGTATATAAAGCTGAGGGAAGAAGAACGACAGGGGGGACATTCAGAGTTATGGCGTTTTGTCTTCCTGAGTAACCTTCACACGTGACAGAGCCCTACTTTCCTGTTGATGGCTGAACACTTGCCTGCTGAGGGGAAGTAGTGAATTAATTCCTTGTTTTGCTTTGCTTGCCTGTACAGTTTTTGCTTTACCTATTAAACAGTCTTTATCTCAACCCAGGAGTTTTCTCACTTTTACTCTTCTGATTCTCTCCCCCATCCTGCTGGGAGGGAGTGAATGAGCACTTGTGTGGTGCTTAGCTGCTGGCTGGGGTTAAACCACAACATTAGGTTTACCCAGTAGTATTTTATTGTTTGAAAAGCTACCTTCCTTCCATGTCAGTCTGTTCAGGAGAGAAATCAGATTTGCATAATGGAAGAGGTAGTGCTCTGCATTGCATCCACTTCATTTTGTTTCAGGAATTTGAAATTATGTAGTGCCTGCACAGAGAGAGATTTATTTCACAGTGGAGATAAGCTCTGAGGTATTCATTCCTTTCATTGTATAGACCATAGAGTTCTTATGTGGCAAAGGGAGCAAGATACTTTTCTGGAGCAGGTCTTCTGGAGCAGGACGTGTGGCTCCATGGAGGGGAGCCCACACTGGAGCAGGTTTTCTGGCAGGACCTGTGGCCCCCACGCGCCAGCAGTCTGTTCCTGAAGGACTGCACCCCATGGAAAGGACCCATGTTGGAGCAGTTCATGAAGGACTGTCTCCTGTGGGTGCAACCTCACACTGGAGCAGGGGAAGAGCTTGAGGAGGGACGAGCAGTAGAGACAATGTGTAATGAACTGACCACAATCCCCATTCCCTCTCGCCCTGTGCCACTCGGAGGGAGGAAGTAGAGAACTTCAGGGTGAAGTTGAGCCAGGAAGAAGGGTGGGGTGTTTTAAGATTTAGTTTTTATTTCTCATTTCCCTACCCTGATTTTTGATTGGTAATAAATTAATAATAATAATTTCGATTGGTAATAAATTAAATTAATTTCCCCAAGTCAAGTCTGTTTTGCCCATGACAGTAATAGGTGAGTTATCTCCTTATCCTTATCTTGACCCACGAGCCTTTCATCATATTTTCTCTCCCCTTTCCAGTTGAGGAGGCATAGTGACTGAGTGGCTTGGTGGACACATGGAGGCTAGCCAAGATCAATCCACCACAACACTACATATGTACACACAGATAAGATATACAGATAGTGCACACACAAACACAGACAGCATCAGTGGCCTCTTTCTGGTCCCCTCTCTGGCTAAACAGGATGGAGGTCCACCAATGAGAATATCTACATATATATA
>NW_009622657.1:0-9981 GCF_000690535.1 Cariama cristata
ACCTGGGCCGCGGCGTAGCCGCCCGGCTGCTGGGGCAGAGCGGGGTTGGGGGAGCCTGTCTCCCGGGCTGGGCTGCGGCTGACTTCTTGCTGTAGTGGAGCACATAGGGGGTGGAGCGTTCCGAAATCCCTACTGAGGACAGCAAGATCCTGTTGATAAGACCGAACGGAGTAATTCGTGTTCTCCGCTGCTTGTGCCGATTTCCAGTTCCCAGCAAAATGTTTTCTTCCAGTATTCTTTTTTTACTTTCCCTCCTCTAGCTCTTTCCTTCTCCTTTTACAAATGACTTCCCAAACCACCTGGGATTCTTTATTTCTATTGCAAGTAAACACTGTTTCCTTAAGCTGCTGGGAAATAGCTGCTAAAATCATAGCGAGCTTTTCGTTTTGGTTCCTGTAAGCAAGGTGATGGGATTTGAGAGTTTTGAAGTGGCACATACTCAAGATTTATACCTGTTGTTGAAACAGTTTCTCTTCCCCTTCCTCCTTTTTCTGAAAATAGCTTTGAAAATCTCTTAGATGATGATGAAATGTTAATGTTGACAGCAATATTAGCTGGTTTATGAAGAAGGAGTCTGAAACAGAAGACGTAGCCCCCAATCTTAAAAATCTATGCTATTAAAAAAAATTACATCTTAAAATTAAGTGGCAGGGAAGAGTTAATTCCTGATGGTCCTCTTCTCTTGAGGTAAATGGAAATGACTTTTGATTGCTGTGGTCTTCCTTTTGTCCATATTGACATGGAAAAAATAATTTATTAATTCCTGTTATCAAGAAATGTAAGAGCATTGATTACATGCATTTTTACATTCTTGAATTCTTGTCTCCTGAAGATCCAACCCTTATTTGCATTATTTCAGTATAGTAAGAGGACGAGTTACAGTGTTCATTCCCTAGCGGCTGCTTAATACCAGCAATTGAAGACCCATACTGCTTTGATTTATACTGAGTGCTGTTAGATCATGTGCTGTTGAATGTTGTTTTGGATGAATTAGGTACTTAAGTAAGGAAAGATTTTCTTGACCCTAGAAATTTTGCTCAATGGTGAGCCATGCTGTCATTGTTCAAAAATTATTCCAGTGGTTAGCCCCCACAGCTGCCTGAATGTAATGTGAATACAGTTATGGATGAGGTACACACAACGTCATCCTGTTTCAGATGGAGTGGAGAAATGGTGCCAAAACCTATGCTTGTGTGAAAGCCATAAGTGGGAGACTGGTGGGGAAAACATCAACAGCAGTCAGTGTTAACAGCAGACTATAGCAATAAGAAGGGTGATGAAGAATTTTTCATTAGGATATTAATTATCAGAATTTTTAGGGAGTAGTCTCCTCATCATCTTTTTTAATAGTTTTGAATCCCTTACTATTCATACTCATACACAGGGCAAAGTGGCATAGACATATTAGCACCTATTAGATTATCGCCACCCCACCCCGGTCATATGATTTACCTAGTATGATATTTGAACCTCTTAGTTCATAGCAGGTCCTTTTTTTTTTCAGTTTTAATTACCCAGACTTCTTATAAAGAATCAAATTTTCAAGAAAGTAAGTTTCTGTATCTGAATAGCCGTTGTTGCTTATGCTAGTGCTATTGTAGAGCACTGTGAAATGTGGTATATCTCATCAAGGCTTCAGCGCTATAATATGCATTAACTATCATGGTTTCTATCCTCAGCTTATAGTGTTTGTGAGTACTTGTAGCTCCCTCTTGTGAAGAATAATGTATTTTGTGGTCTGTACAGGGAAGCAGAGACTCTGACAAGTTGGCCGTGCTATAGGTCTCAGAGCTGCTTTATCCAGGGTTGCCATTCTGAATGCGTGATGCTAATGAGTGTCATAACATCAGGTGTTTCTCTAAATCTGAAACTTAAAACAGATAGTGTTGTTTTCTAGAACAGCATCAACTGTTACTCCGCATCATAGTCCAGAGATACTAAATGATTCTTTTTCTGATTTTTCTCTCACCGTAATTACTTGGAGAGGGAGAATGAATAGGCATGTGAAGAAAGGACTTTAGGCTCCTGAGCAGTAACATACTGTAGTATAAATACGGTCATTCTGGTTTAGTTGTTCTTTCCTGTCTCATGTTCTATTGATCTGTAGGATATTGTAAGACTTTTGGTGAAATACTTGATACGCTGTGAGCTGGAGAAGTGAAAGCTGCTGAAAAATGGAGTGGATGGTATAATGTTCTGGTTTTAAGTCATTATTTTTGAAGATAAAACTACTGGGTAGAGAATGTGAGTGTTCTGTTTAATATAGCAATGAACAATCTTTGAGCTAACTTCTCAAAACACACGTGAAATTATTAACTACTTTAATTTAGAAAGAATCCAGGGTGAGATTCATCTTCCCTAACTTGTTGTTCTAAAAGTTAACTGGCTTTTCCTGTTACGGGAGAGGGATACATTGGATGAACTGTGCCTCTTTGGCATCTCCACTGGAAAATGGTACCTCTTTTTCCACTGACTGCGGAGTGGATTTAAGTGCTTAGCTTACATATTAGTGTATAAGCTGGGAGAGGTGAATCCTACTCCCAGGTTCCAAAGTGGTCATTTTTGTTGTTTGTTTCTGAAGGTAGTTTCAACTTAAGATTCTCCGCTTACTGAGGCTGTGTTCTTCCCTGATGTGAATTTGCATTCATCAGATGTACGTCTTTGTCATTTTAGATTTCCAGCTCGAGATCTGTGTGCTTGTGCTGATTTTCTGATGAAGTACATCCTGGTCACTGGTGGTGTCATCTCGGGCATTGGCAAAGGGATCATTGCAAGCAGCATTGGCACCATACTGAAATCATGTGGTCTACGTGTCACTGCAATCAAAATTGATCCTTACATAAACATAGATGCTGGAACCTTTTCACCCTATGAACATGGTATGAAGGGCAGTGCTGTTCTCTTTTGCATAAACATTTGTATTCACAGTAATGTAGTGTTTTGGTTGTTTTTTTTTTTTAAATTGAAAAACAATAGTATGGTAGTTATTAGTCATTTATAATCTATTTCGCAATGCAAGTTTGTTCCTTACTATGTGTTCTTAAGGGCATTCTCTGCTCTAAGAGAGGAGAAGCCTGTTTGTTGAAGATACTTTTATGAGTAGATGCTTTCTTTCTATAAAATACCACTTTGTTGGGAAAATCCTAGCTTTAGGCCTTGTTCAGTTAATGCTGTCTTCAGTTCAACTTGATAAAAAAAATAAAATTGGAATAGTACTGTAAAACTTAATTTGAAACTGAAGTCCTCAACAGTTACTTGTGAATGCTGTTATCTGGGTGTCACATGTTAGTGCCTTCTAGCATAAGTGTCTTCACGAGAGTTAGATTAAATTCTCATTTTAGTCAAATGAGGATCTAGTCAAAACCGTCAGTGAAGCTTAGAGAGCCAACTGACGATAGCCTTTTACAGTAGACACTTGGTTTGGTTAGTTAGCTCTCTAAGCTACGGTGGTTGTACTGACTACATGAGCTACAACACAATCTGACACGCATTTATAACATTGCGTGTTCCTTCAGCTGTCTGACTTGTTACTCATACGTTTATTAAAAACAATGGGTTTCGAAGTTCCAAAGTACCTTCAGCCAATAGACATTTCTAATTCTTTTTACTTTTAGTCTAGACCAAAATTTTTGGAACTGGAGATAAATGTGTTTATCTCCTGAACTGAAAAAAGACCACTTTGCTTTTTAAGTGGAGGAAGAACACAGTACATCAGACCTCTCTCAAAAAGCCAAATTTCAGTAATCCAGTAGTCCTGCACTTTCAGAAGCGCATCTGGTGCTATTTAGGCAGTTGACTGGGGAAGTTCTGCCTTTACCTTTGGTGGTAAGACTCCTGCGATGACTTGAGATTGTGAGGATGTATTCCTCCTCTGGATCGGGTACGGAGGAGGGGACACTATGGCATGTGATTCCCCCACAATTCCCCCCCCCGCCCCGCCCCCGGCCCCCTCTGTTCACTTTAGAGTTTCTTAGTGCTTGTGAAGAAACACTGGCTTCCTGGGTAGTAAGTAGAAATTCACACATGCCAGCATGGCGAGCCTCTTGTTAACATTTTGACAGAAATATGATTGAGTCAAAGTGTTTCAATTTGGTGATTTCCAGTTAAATGAAGAGGCTTTTTAAATAATGTATTTTTTTATTCTTCCGAGGCCTGCTTATGAGATGTGTTAGTTCCACTCTGCATCTCTTGGCTTAAATGATAACTTAGTACGGAGGAAGTACTCAGTGTCTCACAGGATCAGGCATAAATCTTCCACTCTGTTGTATGCATTGTGGTGTTTTTGTTAAACTATTCGTTGGAGTGTTGTATCTTGGTGGGATATAGATTTCTGTAGTCCACGCTATACCTTCAGGGGGGATTGCTTCTTTTTTTTGTTGTGCATTAGTCCTGTAACTTGTTTAGTCATTGATTCATTGAGTCATGGCAAAATATGTTGCGGTTTTTCTGAAGAGCTTTTCAGCCTTACCTCAAGATCTAACAACTTTAGTTCTTTCAGAAGTTGACTAGATTCAGAATTTAGAGACTCTTTAGAGGTCTAAGAAAAGTGTGAGCCTGAGGGATATTTTCATTAGATTTTTCAGTGTCAGAAATAACTCTTGCTGTGGACATCATGAACCAAATACACAAGATGAAACAACTGAATAAGAAGCAGTGATCATGTTTGAAAGAGCATTTGTGTTCATCATAACTTTACTCTCAATCCAAGCCTTAATCATTAAAATAGATCCAAACAACAAGAATTTATAGTGAAACACTTTGAACATGCGTAATAATTCATGCTTATAAAAGCACAGCTTTTGAGTCACAAATGTAAATTAATGTGTTACTTGTTGCTGATTTATGATTCCTGGAGGTGTTTTTTTTTCCGGTCAAGAATTGTAGCATGCTGTTGAAATGCTGCTTAAATATTTTTAAGTCGCTTAAGTATTTTGGCAATATAACTTAAATTTATTTGCAAAACTGTATGTGACTGAGGGATAGACATTTGATGTGAAAGTAATGACGTGGATATTAAGTCACACAGAAATACAGTGCAGATTGAGTTGCAGTATGTGCTTTATTGATATGTTGTTGTGGTATGTCATTTTAAAAAACATTTCTTCAATCTTAAAATAAGTTTAAAACTGCTGTGTCTTTAATAATTTCTGATTATTTTATTGCTTTTCTGTCTGTTTGCACTTTCGTTTTTCAGGTGAAGTTTTTGTATTGAATGATGGTGGAGAAGTTGACTTAGATTTGGGAAATTATGAGAGATTTTTGGACATCAATCTCTATAAAGATAACAACATCACCACTGGAAAGATATATCAGCATGTCATTAATAAAGAAAGACATGGTGATTACCTGGGAAAAACTGTTCAAGGTGATATTTTTAATTCTGTGGGATACTAGTCTGTTCAGTCTTCACAAAAGAGTGATCAGCTAGAACAAGCTGCTCCTTATTCCTTTCTCCTTTACAAGAGATACGGGCATATTCCTGTAATGTGGAGCTTCTGGGTTCAAGGAAAGGAGGAACAGAAAAAGGAACTCGTAGTTTCCTTTTGACTTTCTGCTTATTTTCCCCCTTTTGCATGCAAAAACTGGTATATGGACCTGAAGTAAGATATGCTTGCCGTCTTTGGTTTTGTCTTGTAGTTGTTCCACACATCACTGATGCAGTTCAGGAATGGGTAATGAATCAGGCAAAAGTTCCAGTGGATGATGACAGAAAAGAACCACAGATTTGTGTAATTGAGGCAAGTATGGAACCTTTTAGGATATATATCTGCAGCGAGCACAAAGAACTAGCTTTCTTTCTCTTTGCTACTTACTGTAAAAAGATCAGACTGAAGTCTTTTGGAGAGCGGTGGTGCAAAGATTTTATCTTCTTTGGTTCGTTCTGAGAACGATAGGTGTGGTCTTATCCCTACAGCTTCTGTTTATTTGAGTAAATCCCTTCAAGAATAGCGCTGAAACTAAGCTGCTAAAGAGTTTGTTAATTTATAAAATTATAGCAGCCGGTTACTGTAGTGTGAAGTATTATTCCAAGATACAGACATTTGACTGAAGCTTTATACTGTTAATAGTATTGAGAAAACTTGTGTAATACCTGAAATCTCCAATAGCCATAGGAGAGCCTATAATGTTCTAGCTTTCCATATGACTTCAAATGTCCATCTTGTTGCTCGTGGTCATGTTTAAAGGAATGTATTTAAACACTGTATAAGTTAGTTTCCCACTTTCTGGTGTTATTTTAAGGATCTTTGCAGGCAACTTTGATAATCACTTAACCTGAGGATGTTCTGCACAATAGAAACAATGAGTTTTACTCATCCTTAGTAGGGCATTGAGACAACTGGAGGAAAGGCAGTCAGTAATTGCTAGTATTACTGTTACAGCGGAAAATACAGAAAAAGATTGTACCTGAGAATTTGACAGAAGAATATGTCATAGATTTAATGCCAGAAGTGACCACTGTAATCAATAGTGTGATAAACTTTGTGACCCAGGCCACAGAATTCCTCAGTATCTTTTAGACAGAAGAATCTGCCTTGATTAAAATACACTTACTGGTATAGCTATAGATCTTTTTTATGATGTGCACAGTAAGATCCAAATATTTCATTAAAACAAATGTGAAACCAGTAAATATAGAAGTTGCACAACAACATTAATAAGTGATGGGCTTGTCAGTCCTTTAACTTCAAGTGTAATTTTCTGTTGCCTCCATGCAAGGGTGTGGCAGGTTGGTTTGTTTGTTTGTTTTAGCTCCAGTCTGATAAAAATATTTTTCTTCAGGACTTTAAGGATAATTGTAATGGTTTTCCATGGCAAAATCCTGAAGGAGTTAGGCTGAATATGTGTGTCACATACAAATGTAATTGTCAGAAGTTTTTCTGGTGCCGAGTGAACACAAATATGCAATTCTGCCAAAAGCCACTTGGTGGCACAGAAAGATAATTCTGAAATACAACTACTTCATAAGATTTGTGCTAAACACTGCTTCATTCAGTGCTTAGTCTACCACAGCTCTTTGTATCTTTGAAAGACATCTAATTTCTGTCTTCATAAATAAGTTTTATCATGGACTTAGTCTTTGGTTTTGGTTTGGTAATAAATATTTAAAGTCTTTTATAATGTCAAATATTATTTCATGTTGTCCATATGGCATTTATTGACATTGGAAAGCTATGATAATATTACTAAGTGTCTGTATTGTGTTGGTCACAACTGTTTATTAATCTGACAGATGGGAAAATGAAGCTTTTTCTGTACAGAAACCTTCACATCAGCTTAATTATTGATTCCTTTGTCACCACTTTGAAGGCAGCATGAAAGCGTGTATTATTCAGTAGCACCACACATTTTCCCATGGGAAGCTTATGTGTTTGGTGTAAAGTGAATATAACAGAACTGGAAAATTGTTTTATGTTTTCCACAGGAAAGAAAACACGCAGAATACATGAGGATTTTTTGCAGAGTATGCCTGCAAATTTCAATTGTCAGTTTTTTTTAAAGATAAAAATTTCAGAAAACTTGTTGAGTATGTAAGAGGTAGACTTTTTTTTTTTCTTTTGTTTTTGCTTTCTACCACTCTGACATACCCAAGCTTTCTTTTTCAGCTGGGTGGAACCATTGGAGATATTGAAGGAATGCCATTTGTTGAAGCATTTAGACAGTTTCAGTTCAAAGCAAAAAGAGAGAACTTCTGTAATATCCATGTTAGTCTAGTACCACAGGTAAGTTATTAAAATTAATAAAATAGATTTTTCTCTGTATTGGGCTTTACATTGGGCTTTACTTCTCCCATTAAGCCTTTCATGTTGGAGGGTTTTAGAGACAGAGATATGAAACCCAGCCACACTGGGGTTAATAAAGGCCTTGATAATTACTTTATTGATGTGAGAATCTGTTTTAATGTTCCAAGTTACCAAAAAACCCCCTTATCAACACTAATTTATCTAGAAGAATATAGTTGTGTTTTGCAGTGGAAGGTGCTGGTACATTAGAAGAGCTACAAAGCTGGTAAAGGGCCTGGAGACCAAGTCTTATGAGGAGTGGCTGAGGAAGCTGGGGTTGTTTAGTCTGGAGAAGAGGAGGCTGAGGGGAGACCTGATCGCCCTCTACAACGACCTGAAAGGAGGTTGTAGTGAGGTGGGGATTGGACTCTTCTCCCCGGTAACTAGCGATAGGACAAGAGGAAACGGTCTCAAGTTGCGCCAGGGGAGGTTCAGGCTGGACATTAGAAAGAACTTCTACGCTGTAAGAGTCGTTAGGCATTGGAACAGGCTCCCCAGGGAGGTGGTGGAGTCCCATCCCTGGAGGTGTTTAAAAAACGTTTAGATGTGGTACTTCAAGACATGGTTTAGTGGGTTTAGCTGGCATGGTGGCATCAGGTATACGGTTGGACTTGGTGATCTTTGAGGTCTCTTCCAACCATAATGATTCTATGATTGAATGGCCGTGATTGCAACCTGCTGGGCAGACCGCATCCGTAGAAGAGATTCTCCCCTTTTGATCATTTGGGCTCATAGGTAACTTTCTTACAAGCAAACAACTGTATCATTTTCATTGTCAAACAGAAAGGATGTTCACAGGAGAACTTCTTGCTGCATCCCTAGATAAAGGCAAGGCCAGGCAGGTGATGTAGTTGCAGATGCCTGCAGGCTCTGTTACAGGGAGCTGGCTGAGTTTGTCCTGCGGTGAAGGGATTTGTGCTGCACAGGCCTGGGCCTCCTCAGGTGAACTAGTGTGGATCACTAACTCCTTGATGTACAATGGTCTTCCAGTCAAGACCACTACAACTTTTTGTACAGGGATAAAAGTATTTTTCCATTCGAACTCTAAATTTTACTTCACAAGTAGGTTTTCTTATTATTTTAAAAGGTAAGTATTCACTGGGGAGATTTTGGTAAGCAGAGGTTGGTAATGATGTGATTGCATCTTGTACAGATAAAAAGAGAATTTTTAACCACTGCAGCTATGCATTAGAGGATTGATCAGCAAATGGTAGGATTGGTTCTGTGTATTTGAGAACAGAATTATTTACAACATCTGATTATTTCCAGGGACAGTCACTGAATACTTTGTGCTATGTTGGGCATTCTCCATTTATTAGCATAATCAAACTTTTGGGATATTCTTCTTCTGCCTGAGTCAATTATATTGAAACTTTTTCTCTGAAAAAAAAATACAAATAAACCTGTCCTGAATTAGGGCCATGTGGTTTCTTCACAGAGTTTCTTATATAAGTAATAACAGTGGTGCCATTTCTGTTTCTGGCACATTGTGGCTGTGTTTGGATATGTTTACTTCCTGCAAGTATTACTCCTTGCAATGACTTTTTTCTTTTAACCTGTAACTGCTCTGTTAGTAGATGTTGGTTGCTATTTGAGCTTTCAAAATATATCTTTCCAGCCTAACGCCACTGGTGAGCAGAAGACAAAACCAACACAGAACAGTGTTCGAGCGCTGAGGGGTCTAGGCTTGTCTCCAGATTTGGTGAGTCAATCAATACAGAATTTTATTTATTGGTCACCTGGTAGTGTCCTTGCATAACCTGTGCTCAAATAATAAGCCTTAGTCACCCATGAGAGACTAGAATTTTAGAAGAAATGCAAAATACATGCTGTACTGCTTCACTAAAACCACAGGAAATCAAATTACTCAAATTCAATGTAAGTTAACTTAATTCAGCTAACTCTTTGCAATATTTTGGGACTGTAGATTCTTCTAAAGGAATCTTTGCAGAAAAATCATTCTGCACTGCTGAAAATAATCTAAAGTTTCAGTTCACTTTGTGATAAGACCTAGAATGCTTCTGGCTTCTAACATTCTCTTACAAATTTCTTTTTATGCACGACTGAGAAGAAGCAATCCTACCTTTAAAGTACAGTCTTTAAAAATATTCATGTTTGGAAATATAAAACGTGTGGATGAATCTTCAAAGTAAAGTTCCTCAATTTCTTTCGTAGAATCATAGAGTAGTTTGGGTTGGAA
>NW_009622657.1:9997-43364 GCF_000690535.1 Cariama cristata
GCCCCTGCAATGAGCAGGGACATCTTCAACTCGATCAGAGCCCCGTCCAACCTGACCTTGAATGTTTCCAGGGATGGGGCATCTACCACCTCTGTGGGCAGCCTGTGCCAGTGTTGCACCACCCTCATTATGAAAAATTTCCTCCTTATATGTAGTTTGAATCTCCCCTCCTCCAGTTTAAAGCCATTACCCCTTGTCCTGTTACAACAGACGCTGCTAAAAAGTCTGTCCACATCTTTTTTATAAGCCCCCTTTTAGGTAGTGGAAGGCTGCTCTAAGGTCTCCCTGGAGCCTTCTCTTCTCCAGGATGAACAACCCCAGCTCTCTCAGCCTGTCTCTATAGGAGAGGTGCTCCAGCCCTTGGATCATCTTCGTGTCCTCTGGACTCACTCCGACTGGTCCATGTCCTTCTTGTGCTGAGGAACCAAGAGCTGAAGGCAGTACTGCCGGGGGGGGGTCTCACCAGAGCAGAATAGAGGGGCGGAATCCCTTTCCTCGACCTACTGGTCACCCTGCTTTAGATGCATCACAGGGTACGGTTGGCTTTCTGGGCTTTGAGTGCACATGACTGGGTCATGTTGAGCTTCTCGTCAACCAACACGTCCAAGTCCTTCTCTACAGGGTTGCTCTCAATCCCTTCTTGCACCACATACTGTAGTGAACCTAAAGCCAGCAACTTCCACCTCATGCCAGTTGGCAAATGATGAAAAATGCTCAACTCCTTCCATTCTTTCCCCCTGGTGCTCTAGTAATGAGTATGTGCTTATTCCCTGGATGCAGTGTTTGCCACCCTGGCACATTTCCTTGGAGGTAGAGAAGAGACATAAGTAGCTTGCGGCTCCCTGTATCAACCTGTCTGCCATTGATGTTAATCTACTTGGCCAAGTGTTGATAACGTTGAAGCCAGGGCAGCAAAACTTCAAATGCCAGTACAACCCCAGTTCAAACTTATGCTCGGATCTTCCTGAGCTGCAGCTGGTGCAGGTGAAGACACATTCGTTTCTAGGTCTGTTTCAGGAACAGAAAAGGACAATTTTGCTTTTCCGAGTGAGGCTACTTGTTAAGTGAAAGAATGTTTTCCTTACTTGATTCTGGAAGCTGTTGAGCACTTTCCGTTCCCACAAAGTCCACTGGGAGGAAAAAGCTTCCTAGCCCTTCCCAGGTATGAAAGAGAGGTGACAATAGTCACTGCTTCTGTATAATATTTATATCCTCAAAAAGGAAAAATGATTCTTAAAAGGATAGTCACAGAACTAAATTTTGTGTTCCACTTCTTTCTGATTTTTTTTTTTTTAACTCTTGCATTTTGTTTATCAAAAAGCCTGTTTATAACTACAAAACCAATGGCTTTATAAATAGGCTATGTGAAGGATGTGTTAGGTAGCTTCAAATTGTTGTGACCTAGTAACTGTAATCAGCTTGTGGAGGGAAGGACTTTTATTAATGCAATGCTTCTCTATATTCCAAGCTTCAGGGCTTAAACTTCAAAATCCCTCTTCAGGTGCTAATTGCATATGGAAAGTTGCATGTGATTTTTGAAGGCCTTTAAGATAATTGCCGGTGTCGCCCCCAATTAATTTTTAAAAGCCTGTTAAGTGTCTGTGTGTGTACTAAAAGGAAACCAGACTAATGTAAGTGCTTTCTCAAATCTTGAGTTCTTGCCTGGGGCAGTTCAGAGACTGTCAGAAGTGCAGTGGTGGGGTTTTTTGTTTGTTTGTTTTTTGTTTTTTTTAACTGCCACTGTTGACCACTAAAGCACAGAGAGATTACACTCTGAGCACAGCCTCTTGATGCTGTTACAAAGTTGCTTGAGTACTGCTTCAAGAAAATCTTAAAATGGTTGCTCAGTTGGGCAGGGGCCCAAGGCCACATGGGGAAGCTCCTAGAACAGCAGTCAGGAGGACTTCCTTCGTAAGCTGTGCTGCCAGGCTGCCTGATCTAAACTTGGCTAGGCCTGTTCTTAATACCTGCTGCCTCACTGTCTGGTCCTAGGCTTCCCTGCGGTGGCATGCTGGGCCTGTCTCAGCTGTGTAGGTAGAGGAGCCTTTCTGTTCTCCATCGGGTGTTCTAAGTGCTTAATGAATATGCCATATCTGCAGATTTAATGGACTCTGTTACAGCATTCTGAAAACTGATTATACGCTTGTCAGTGCTGCCCTATTCAATTGAATTGTTCCTCATCCTCCTTGTATTGTGTTTCTTTGAGATGCGTCTCTGCCACTGTTACTGTATTTTCATGCTGATTCTGATGTTTTTGATTTCTGTGACTGCATTAACTTTAAAGTTGTCTCAGCAAGATGGAATGACAGATTTAATCATGTGCTCATACTATCAAGGCTTCTGCATTCTGTCTTCAAACAGTACCCAATTTTTAAGTTGTGCTTAATTGAATAGAATGTACAAATTGTTTCATAATTCTCTTTTGATTATTAGAATGTGCACTAATTTTCCCTTATACTTGGCATTGTTTTTCTGTTTCTAGAATTTCTTGCAAGGGTAGGGGAAGTTAATTACGACTTCATCATTATCAGCATAGCTAAGCTGCGTTCTAGCCAGGTGATCAAAGAACAGCTACAAGTTTCTGAACAAAAAAAGGGCTGAATGCATTAAGTAGTTGCATTTGCTAGAAAGATGAGGAAAATAATGAATTAATCTTTTAACAGGATCATCCTACTTTCTGTTATACTTTCAGGATTCAAAATGGCTTAAGGTAGTAGACTGAGTAATCAGCAGGCACACTGATAGAGCATTTTGAGCTAGTTGCCTGAAGTTACATAATGCAAGAAACCCCCTTCCAACAAACACCAAAACACATGCTAATTTTCTTTATTGGTAAAAATTATGAATACTTCCTAAAATTCCTGAGTTTTGCATGTGTCATTAAAATAATAGCGGAATAATTACACCAGGAAAAAACCCACAAAATTATGAAATAGTTTTCTCATCTTCAGCCTCCTTTTTATCATGATGTCCAAATTAAGAATTACTAAAAGGTGCTGAAACACTAGAAAACATGGACGTAAGCTAAGTATTATTGCTCTAAATTTACCTGATAAGATCACAGTATTTCATTTGATTCATCATATTATTCATACTTACAGAGCTGCTAGGAGTATTAGAACAGTAGCTCCAAGAAAGGAGAACATGAGGAAGCAATATTACAGAGAATGACAAAGAAAGATTAGTAAAAGTGGGTCAGTATGGGCAGGTGACTGATTTACTTCTGCCTCGCTAGCAGATATTTGTGAGCTATGATATATTGTAGAACGCCAAAAGAGAGAAAGAGGAAAAAAAGGCACATTTGCTTGTGCTGTGCTTCCAAAGGAGATCAATTTCTGCATGAACAGTATTGAGGATCTTTTGTTGGTTTGCCGAGTAACTACTTAAGATTTTTCTTTCTGTTATGGCAGATTGTCTGCAGAAGTGCAAAACCTATAGAAATGGCAGTGAAGGAAAAGATTTCCATGTTTTGCCATGTGGAGCCTGAGCAGGTCAGTACTTTAATTTTTTATTAGTCGTTATTTAAGCATGTGGGAAAGCATGCAAATATTTGTGTCCATTTCTGTTTTCAACTTCAGACTGTTTCATTAATATGTACTTGTTTTTACAATTTTTATCTTGCTGTCACATATGCTATAACTTTAAAATTATTGGGAGTTTATATATTCAATTTTATGTCAAACAGTCATTAAAAATTTAAATTCATGTTATGGAAAAAGTTAGAAGGAATAGATTTTGAGTGCATGGTTGATTGCTCTACATAGTGGCAAAAACTGTGGACTTTCAAGCTGTGGTTGGTTATTGTCCATAAATCATCTCAGGTAGTTATAATAATGGATGAACAAAGTGTGGTTAAAGCTAGGGATTTTTCTTATGTCTGTAGATTATCGCAGCCACATGAACACTCTTACTGTGATAATATATAAGAAGTTATTCATGCCCTTTAACACACTTGGAACATCTGCTGTGTAGTTATATAGCCTTTTATAATTCATGTGTGATTTTGGCCTTAATAGTTTGTGATTAGTTGCTATTCAAATATTAATTTTTATGAATCAAATGCTCTTTAAGATTTTTGCAAGTGAGAGCATTTTACTCTCAGTGTAATGGATAATGTTAAAGGGATAATAGATGCCAACAGTTATGCTGTATTTCAAATATCTGTCAGTGTTGACCTCTCTCTCTGCAGGTGTGTAAGAAAAAGCTTTTTATAGTAAGATTCCAGATGAGGACATAGAGGGTAGTGTGGCCATTACTCCCCCCTCCCACTTCCTTCCATCCTACTATCTGTAAAAGACAGCACCCTTGAGCTAGCTTCTGGAAAATCCTGCAGAAATGCCTTTGTGGTTCCTCTCCAGCCAGAGAGAGAGAACTGAAAGTTCAATCAGACAAAAATGGTGTATGCTTTTCTGGCAGTATCAGGCTGCGTGTAAGCACGTACATACTCAGATTCCAACTGCAGTGATTACCCCAGTCTAACCAGAGCAAAAGTCCCACGTGTAACTGAACTTCCCTAAGAGCTGCCTGGCAGGGAGGGAGCTGTATTCATGGCGCTGTTTTTTTTTCCAAAGTTCTGCCTTTTAGGGTAGAAGTTCAGTAGTTGTACCAGTCACAGCTTTCATGAGAAGCTGAATATCCTCAGCAGAGTGCTGCATTCTTCTTGTGCTGCACTGGCTGGCTCAAAGATCTATCCACAGCACTGCATTGTGTAATACAGGTGTGTCCCTGGCAGTTAGACCCAGTGGCCTGAACTGGGATGTTGCTAGGTGCCATACTGTGTTACAGCCTTTTTTTTTTTTTTCTTTTTTTTTTTCCCCCCCTCCTTTCTGTGACTATTCATCAGAATTCTGCAAAGCCATTCTTAAGTCCCCTGTGTGTCTTAAAATTAATGAACCACTTCTGGATTTTGGAAGATAGCGACCACATGTCTATATATTCCCTAGAATGATTCTGGACTTCTTGTGAACTGAAGGATTAGATGCATCATCGGTCTTCTTCCTGGAGCTATGTGCAATGCCAGTAGAGAAGAAGCTACAGTTTATTTTGTGTCTAGAACAGTAGTTTACAGTCTCAAGGGGATGAATCTTTTCAGTCCACCTTTCCCATGTATTTGCTGTCGTAGGATCACAGAATAGTTGAGGTTAGAAGGGAGGTCATCTCGTCCAACCCCCCTGCTCCAGCAGGGCCACCTAAAGCAAGACCATTATTCAGGCAGCTTTTGAGTATCTCCAAGGATGAAGACTCCACAACCTCCCTGGGCAACCTGTGCCAGGGCTCGGTTACCCTCACAGTGAAAAAGTGTTTCCTGATGGTCAGAGGGAGCCTCATGTGTTCTAGTTTGTGCCCATTGCCTGTCCTGCCACTGGGCACCACTGAAGAGAGCCTGGCACCATCTTCTTTGCACCCTTCTCAGGTATTTCTGTACATTGATGAGATTTTCCACCCCCAACCTCAAGCCTTCTCTTTTCCAGGCTGAACAGTCCCAGCTTGCTCAGCCGTTCCTCATAGGAGAGATGTTCCAGTCCCTTAATTACCTTCATGGCCCTTTGTGGGCCATGGACTCTTTCCAGTACTTCAGGTGTGGCCTCACCAGTGCTGGGTAGAAGGGAGGGATCACCTCTCTTGACCTGCTGGCAATACTCCTCCTAATGCAGTCCAGGATACTGTTGGTTTGCTCATTTTCAGCTTGGTGTCCGCCAGGACACCCAGGTCCTTTTCTGCCAAGCTGCTTTCCAGCTGGGTGGCTCCTGGCCTGTACTGTGCCTGGGGTTGTTCCTCCCCAGGTGCAGAACTTTGCACTTCTCCTTGTTGAACTTCCTGAGGGTCCTGTTGGCCCATTTCTCCTGCCTGTTGGCAGGATGGCAGCACAACCCTCTGGCCTATCAGCCACTCCTGCCACTTTGGTGTCATCTGAAAGTATCATCTGGTGTCGTCTATTGCTGAAGGTGTGCCCTGCCCCCTCATCCAGATGATTAATGAAGATGTTAAACAGTACTGCACCCAGTACTGACCCCTGAGGTACTCCGCTAGTTACTGGTGTTCACCTACACTTTGTGCTGCTGATTCTGTGATCATCACCCTCTGGGCCCGGCCATTCCACCCATTTTCCTCACTGTCGGCTCATCCTGCCCATATGTGAACAGGTTGTTGTCACTGTTTAAGGCTAGACTGGCTCTTAAAATGGGCAGCAGATGCTCTCTATTAAGCCCTTCCTCTCCCCTAGGAGGGGAAGGGATGGGGAAAAGAGAGAGACACTTACGGGTTGGAAATTAAAACTACTTTAATAAAACAATAATAATGGAAAGGAGTATAATGATATTAATACTGATACTACTAGTAAGAGAAGGAGAAATATACAAAACCAATATTGAACTTCCTGATGATGGTCAGGGAATTGCAGGCTGCGGTGGCTCATGCTGTTGCTGTGGCAGGGCAGACACTCGGATGTCCTGGACCGGACTCCACAGCCAACAGGGACCAGATTCAAGAATGCATGGATCAGGATTGGAGGCAGGAGAGCGAGCAGGGTCCCACAGGGATGCCGGCCATGAAAGAAGAGAGCCTGACTCCTGTGATCCCTTAGCTTTATACTGCGTATGACTTGGATGGGATGGAATACCTCACTAGTCAGTTTTTGGTCACCTGTCTCATCTGCACTTTTCCATAGGTGCAACCCTACAGAAAAAAGTCGTATAACAACTTTTCACTTGTTTAGCTTAAGACAGACAGCAATGCCTTAGTTTTCATAGGGATAAGTATAAACATGGGCCTTTCTGCGTACCAATTCCACCCTTACTTCAGCAACAACATTCAGTGTTATCAAGTCTGAAAGCAGGCACTCTCTGAAAAACATGTAACTGCACTTTCAGAAAATACAGTTACTTAGAAGAAACTTAATGGAAATGAAGATTCCTGAAGGGAGAAGTAGTCCTGTTTTAACCAAACCAGGACAATTGTCTGTGAGAATCTTACAGGAGACAGTGTTAAAACCCTTCCTGAAGTCCAGGTAGACAATATCCACTGCTCTCCTCTCATCTGCCAGACCAGTCACTTCATCACAGAGGTTTATCAAGTTGGTCAAGTATGACATCCCCTTGGTGAATCCATGCTGATTACTGCTGGGGATTTTCTTGTCTTTTGTGTGCCTGGAAATGATTTCCAGGACTGTCATAATTAGTCCATGAAGACCACATGCTATTTTGTCCACAGTCTTCCTCTAAGTGGATTTTTTTTTCCCTCCACATTTGCTTTTATCAAGCGAGTCGTCCCTCCTTGCTTCAGTGTGCGTACCACCAAAACAAAAGCAGTGTCTTCAGCTTGTTTCAGGATTATAACAGTCTCCATAGTCAGTGCGGCTCTAATCTAGAGCAGCTAGCGATTCTTCCTTAATGTTACATCCTTAGGATGGTAGGGTGGTAGCTGCTAAGTTTGGAAGAACAGTTGGATAAGCCTTATTCCTACTGTAGGAGGGCTGTGGTTCTTTTTGCTGTTGAACAGGCATGTGGGACAGCATGCAAGTGTACATACTTGCATGATAAACAGAAGCAACTCAAGGATAACTAAGCAAGTATCCTTTACTTCTCATGTGTATCAGGGAAGAGAGTACTTGTGCTCAGGATTCTGAACTCTCTGGTCTTGTGTAAGCCAAGTGCAATGAACTTAACTGCCAGCAGCTTGGATGCAGTTTATAAATGTGTTCTTAACTAAATGGTCCTTGAATGGACTATACTCATTGATTAATTACATAACCTAATCCACTAACAAAATTCTTTTAGGAGACTTTATCGCAACCTAGTTGGATCTGTTTTGTTAGGTTCCATTTATGTTCTTTCTTTTCCAGTTAATATTATTGAAGTTTGTGAAAGAGGGAGAAAGAAGTGTTAGCAAGCATGACTGCTTGTGGTGCCAGATGTTTGTATTAAAACTGATGCGTTGATAGGCTTGACAAGCTATTTTTGTATGATGGTGTGATGAAGAAGTGAAACACATTTTTACCTTTTGGGTAACTTTTTCCTTGTAGATTTAACGGAACCTTAACTATTATCTGTGCTGCCCTACTCATTCAAAAGAAAAGTATTAAAAAATTAGAATGTATGTAGAATATAAAATGCATGTAGTACGCAAAAACCAGAATATATGTTTCCTATGAAAAGCTTTTAGGTAAATCTTTTATGTTATGCTTTTTTTTTTTTTTTTTTTTTTTGTTAGGTGATATTTATCCATGATGTTCCTTCCACTTACCGAGTACCAATCCTGTTGGAGGAGCAAGGCATCATCAAGTATTTTAAACAGAGGTTAAATTTACCTATTGATGACCAGCCAAGTGATCTTCTAATGAAATGGAAGAAAATGGCTGACAGGTATTCTAACTCCTGCTGCTTTTTCTAGACATGTTTTAATTCAAGTTACGTTTTTAGGTGCTGTGAAGTCACCAAACTGGACGAGGATCAGCATGCTGCTGATCAACACCTGTGAATGGTCTAGGTTTAAAAATGTTGTCAGTTTTGAGATTTTCAGAAGATGTTTTGTGAAATTAAAGAAGAAGCAAAAATGGTGTAATAACTGAAAAACTTGTTTTTTGTCAGATACGAAAGGTTGCTGAAGGTGTGTTCCATAGCTCTCGTTGGCAAGTACACAAAACTAAGCGATTGCTATGCATCTGTTTTCAAAGCTCTGGAACACTCTGCACTGGCAATTAATCACAAACTGGATTTAATGGTGAGCATATTTCTGGATTTTGCTTTCAGGAATACTTTGAATGTACTCTACTAGTTCCCACCATGTGAGGTAGTTTTAATTCACATGAAATGAATTGTGCAGATAAATACAGACTGACCAAGCATCTCATTTTTTAAAGAAGTGTTTACAGATTTAGTTATTTTATTTGGAACTAAACTTATCTGAAAGGAACGCTACAATTACCCAAAACTAGATCTGATGAAAAAACAGACTTTGCCTACAAATTTATATTTACTATCAAAGGTATGTTTCACTTGTTCTCATGAGACTGCTTATCATGTTAATGAGATTAGCTTAAAGACAGGAGAAAATAGGTAAATTGCAAAGCAGTTTAGTTTCCTTTTAAAATCTGGTGGCAGAAGCTGTTGCTCTTCATTTCAGTTAATATTTTGAGAGCCGTCCATTTTATCTTCAGCAAGATACCAGAATTGAACCATAAACTTAGTTTCTCTGAGACAGTAGTTCCTTGAATAAAGGACTATTTAGGGATCTAATTTATCTCATTTTAATGAGAATAGAAAGTTGAACTACACAGGGAAGAACTGTTAGCAGCTTTCTCAGTGGTGGAACTGTCAGTTTCCATTGCTGAGTTTTGTTGCTAGAGCTGGCAAGTCTGGGACAGAGAAGCAGTGTGGAAGTGTGTATTATTACCACTTAATGGGTACAGAGGACATTTTAGCAACTTGCGGTAGCCAAGTAATAATAAATGGTTGCGAAGTATCAGCAGCGACATGCTGCTTTAGAGTGATTCATTAAATAAGATAAATTGATCAAAGTGGGCAGTTGTGGGCTGTCCTGCAGTCAGTCGGTTTTGGTCTCTGCCTGTCTCTGGTCAAAGCAAGTTTGTGTGTTTATGCACTTCGGTAACTGCTGAAAATTGCTGAGCGCTGTGACCTTTGTTGATAATTCCCTTTTTGGTGAGATATAAAAAATGAAAGATACTAGAGTGAAAGTTTCAGTGTATCAAAAGCTATGTATGGGTTGCTCAGATAATGCTTGTGCGAGGCTGTTTCTGCTCACCTGTAGAAAGTTTCTTGCTGAAACTAACTGCTTTTTGATGAGGAAGGTCATTAATATGCAGGATGACTTAACAAGTTGCTAAAGGCAGCAGGCCAAAGATGTAGCCACCATTCCCTTGTCTCAGTCTGTCTAGCCCAGAAAGAAGCAATGGGAGCACATAGAACAACCCTATGTATTTCTTTAGTGAGGCACAGAGTACTGGATACATGGGAGTCCTGTTTACAGTGGTATTTCCAATATCTTTTGGGAGAAGATGATGAGTTCCTTAAACCATGAACACTGTGTACTAAAGAAAGAGTTTCTCATATCAGAAACCTGGTGACATACTTCTGTGTGCTTGAGAATGCAGGTCACCAGGAATGTATCATCTCAGGTGTTTTCTTTTCAGTGATTTGGTGGAGAAGGTGACTGTACCAAGATAACAAATTATGTTTTGTACCCTCCCATCACTGCTTGGTTCTGATGGACTGTTAATCAGATATTGAAGTAGTTGCAGCAGCTTATGATGATGTAGAATGTACTTTTCACTGTGGCTTGTGCTGTTGCGGACTCTGAAATCACCCTGTTGTTTCCTCACAGTACCATTCTGCCGCTTGTCACACGCATCAGTTAGCTGGAAATCCTTCATCTTTTGTTTCTCATTGTTGATATCATCACAGAACCTTTCTGAGTCAGGGAGGCATGCAGAGATGCACAAACAAAAGCAAATCTGAACTATTTTTTCTGTAGGACTTTTTTAGTGAGAGAAGTGGGTTGATTTATTCTCTGGGGAGGGGGAAGAGGCCCTTCCTATCAAGAGAAAAGGCAAAAAACCCAGAAACTGCTTATCTTAGTGTCCTTCTACTCATGTCCTCTGTAAGGTATGCCGAATGTTGAATAGTATAGAGACAGAGAACTGGTTGCTACCTATCATGTAAAACAGCTAGGGAACCACTGAAGAGAACAAAATAAGTTAATGTTTAATAGAAGAAATATTTTCTACATACTAAGGAACTTATGCGTAGTGTTCACTGCTAAAAAGTATTTCTGAAATTATAAGGACTAAGCGGAACTTGAGTAAACTTTGTGTGTTTATGTGACTAAGAAGCCAATTGGTATGTATCATGGAAAAAAAAAATTATTAATTAAAAAAAAAACCAAAATGAAAAAACGCACCAGAAACTCAGCTTAGGGAAGAAATAGCTTATGTTTTAGGTAGGGCTTAAGCTGTTTCCTTTCCCTTGAAGGGAAAGGGGACGAGGTATCATGGAGGAAAAAAATAAATATATTTGTAGGAAATAGATAAACTTTCCTCCACGATAAGTTTTCTTCCACAATATACATACATATGTGTAGTTGGGAAGTACTCAAACCAGTTGGATATCCACAAGTCCATGAGACCAGACAGAACGCATCCCAGAGTTCTGAGGGAGCTCGCTGGTGTCATTGTGAGGCCACTCTCCCATCACCTTTGAAGGGACATGGCAATTGTGCTTAGCTTTGTGTGCAGCTAGTCTTAAGTTTGGGGCTTTTGCATTAGAAGCCTGTGAATCGATGATTGCTGGAACTCCAGTGCCATGCTGAAATGTTAACAGACAAGGGCTAATCTGCTTTTTGGTGTTTTTGTGCAAAGGCTCTCCATATAATCCTGTGTTCTGAAGGAACTGCTTAATATTGTACATGGCATCCGGATCATAACCTACCATCCGCGTGTCTGAATGATGAAATGTTGATGCTGCTTGAAGTGATGAATATGCTGGCTCAATATGTTTGGCAAGGAAACCACAATTAACTTCAATTCTAATTTAGTTTCTCTTTTGAACCTCCCAGCATGACCAAGTGTCCTTTAAGTTGATCCTATAGTATCCTACTAGTATAGAATAACAACATTCATAAGTAGTGATATTTGTGTTGTGTTTTTGATGCCTTCTGGAGTGTGGTAAAAGTAGAAAATGTTTGCTAGACGGCAGTCCTATCTGGAAAACTTTCAGCAATCTTCTTGATGGGTTCATTTCTCTGCATACAAATGATTCTGTCATTTCAGATGATCTCATTTTTATGGGGGATGGACTCTACAGCAGGATGATATTAATTATATTATTCTGAGAAAAAGACTGACAAAACCAAGAATCAAACTCTGATCTTTTGTGTCCCCTGTGCAGTACATAACCACCTACCTCACTCATTTGGTCTAGTGGTACTTCAGGAGCCATGCCTATTAATAGGAATAGAGATTCTAATGCAGTATTTCTAGGACATAGATAATAAGTCTGCCTCCCTCTCTACAGTTGATACTTTCATGGTAGTCCACAGGAATACACAAGCTAGACAGTGCAGGTTTATCCAGTCTTACGATAAGATTAGATAAACTGTGGCACCCAAAAGCTAGGAAGGGGAACACCCTGGCCACATCTCATTTGGATGTCATGATTGACAGCAAGATACCTGATTTCCACAGGAAGAAAAGCTGCGTACACAGTTATGAAGCATTCTAGCAAGTCTGCTTAGCTGGAGAATAGCAAAATGAGGACTGGAGGCAGGCAGAACTCTGGAGCTATGTGCAAAGAAAGGGGCATGGATTGCTGCAAGTAGAGCAAATGTTGGGTCTTCAGTGGTGGTGTTACAGGTTTATTGTGAAATTCACTTGAAACTCTAATAGTTTGTCTTAATGCTATTAAAAAGTTGGCTGTATAGTGTATGCTGCTTATTCTGTGAAAGAAAAGACTATTTTATTGCATATTTTTCTTTATTAGTATATAGATTCAACAGAACTTGAACGTTCTACGGAAGCGGAGAACTCGGTGAAGTATCACCAGGCATGGCACAAACTGTGCAAAGCAGAGTAAGTGACTATTCTGTTGGGTATTCTGTATCCCAAACGCAGACCGTGATATTTATTTCATGTGATGAAAAATGCTTCAGTAAATCATTTCTGAGTGCATCCAAATTTCTGTTACTTACATAAAGGGGTAGATGTGTATGGTTGGTGACAAGCGTCAGACATAGCAAATTATAGTATCAACCTATATCCTCAAACTCTGCTTTAATCTCTTTAGACAAGTTGCAGCTGTTTGGTGGTTGGTGTGGTGTTTTTTTATTTTTTTTCTTTACATTGCAGGTCAGTTGTCAAGGGTTTTTCTTTGTCAACATGCATCATGGTGAAAGGTAGTTAGATAAAAGCTTAGTAAACGCTGGTGACACTCTGCAAACGTCTCTGTTAACAATCATTGCCAAGATTTCAATTTGTATTTGTAAAGGGATGTTGTTTGTTGTCAAAACGCATTTAACTTCTTCAGTATTACTTAGTAGGCATAAAGTTCTGGTGTTAAGATCCTAAAGTAGTGAATATGCAGCTAGGTTATTTCAGCAGTATGTATTTCAGCAGTGGGATTTTCAGTGGGCAGCATGAAGTTGGTCAGATGAGAATTGGGGTGGACAGATAAGGCAAATCTCCAAATAGAGTTAAATTCTGTGTATTCTGAATGATCATACAAAACATGTCTTTTGTGCATTGTGCTTGCTTTGTTATAACCTCAGAAGTCTTCCTTCAGTTTGTAAGGGCTTCCTTTGCTGGCTTGATTTTACATGTTGGTTGCTTTATATGTGGCTGTCATTACAGTGGCATTCTGGTCCCAGGAGGGTTTGGAATTAGGGGAACAGAAGGCAAACTCCAAGCTATCTCCTGGGCAAGAACAAAGAAAAAACCTTTTCTTGGTAAGATCATTAGAGTCAGAAACTGCTGTGTTTTGGAAGTGTATAGCAAGCTAATTGATTTGATTTAAAAAAAAAGACCCAACAGCAAGAAAAAGACTGTCCCTACTCCAAAGGTTTTATTTGCTATATTCACATTTTATGTGGAGAATCTTTGCCTCTCACTGTAATTAAATCGGCATCATTATAGATGTTAATCAGCACGCAGAAAATGTAGGTGTTTTTGGACACATTTGCTATATTACGCAGTTTTTGTTGATTTACTGATATATTTTATTATGGTAAAGTCTAAAGGTGCCATCTGACCTATAAGCTAAGTGCTGTTTGCGTAAGTGCCTCTGAAGCTTTGATTCCTACTCCACATTTCTTACAATTTTAGAAGTGACTACTTTGACTAGTTGTCAAAGCAAAAATTGAATCTGGATATACCCAGGCTTTCAGCTTCTGTTTGTCTTTGCAGTAATTATTGGTAAAATAGATAGGAGGAAAAAAAAATATTTTGAAAGGTCTTAAATCACCTAATTGTGTCGCATGTATTTACAGTGTGCGAAGTTTGAAGAGTGAGTTTTAAATTGAGCAGTCATTTTTGTTTTAGCTTTTTTGGTAAGTCTGTGTATATACACTGGGTACCAAGATTTCTAAGCAGTCAAGTTGAAGACAGAACAGCAAGTACTTTTGTCAGTCCTGCTCTTTGTCCTGTTAAATTCTGGGGTTTTTGGTTTCTCTTCTAGGAGTTTGCCTGGGAATGCAATTAGCAGTTGTGGAATTTGCAAGAAACTGTTTGAATTGGGAAGGTGAGCTCGGTATTCTAGTGTCAATATGATGTGCTTAGAAGAAATTTTATTCTATATGTGAAATGTGTATCTATTATTAGAATTATTATATAGGTCCTACATTAGGTACTTAGCTCTTGCAACATGATAATTTTCAGCTAAGCACCCTATGCTACCTTTCTGTACAAGGAAGTAGGAACTCTTATTATGCAGATTACTTGAAACCTGCTTCTTGATCTAATGAGTGTAGGAGAAAGCATGCTTAGTTCGCCTCTGTAGTCTCTCTCTGGAGTGTGCAGGTGGTGAGGAGTAAAAAGCAAGAAGTGGTTTTCTCACTTACTTTCATTAGTTGGAGTAGCTAAACCATAGCCATTGCAGTAGTAGTATGAGGAGATTTAGCTCACCAATTAATTTCTACCACTAAGAGCTGAGAGGAAAAAGTTTTGGAAAGCAGGAAAAAGAGAGTATGTGTGGCTGAGGTCATATGCTTCCTGTGGTTGCTTCAAAAGTGATGCAGTATGTGTTTCAACATGTAAGATTGTAGCTTAAATGCAGACAAGCCCTAAAGTGCCACAGAACTGTTAGGATAAGTTTGCAGTGCATGTAGAACAATGGAAATGTACTGTGTTTTGATCTTCTGTTTCAGATGCAAATTCTACAGAATTTGACCCAGACACAAAAAACCCTGTTGTAAGTACTGATATGTTTTGTGAACATACATCTTTTGTTAAAAAGGGAGTTACCTCTGTGTAAGTTAAGATCTGTCTATATTTTTACGTGGTAGGACATGAAAAGATGTCTGCTGTCCCTATTCAGTATTGTTTAAAAAGTATTTTCTTTTAATTGTCCCTTGCCTTCACCTGCTTGCTTCTGTGATTTGCCTTAGCTTTATTTTTGTAATTTTTCTAATAGTTTCCTTGGCTGTAGACTGATGCTGGGAGTAGACAATGATAATTAGGTTGGCTTTAGTAGAGAACAAAATATAAAGGGAAGCTGGAAAGTGTAGCACAAAGCTATTACCAAAATACAGATTTATATAAAAAGATAAAAAACATATGGAAAGCTATTGAAAAATTCTTATCTTTCCTTTATATAAATAGTATAAATAACTACTACACCGCTCTGCCACCACACATCTCTCAGTCCTTTGTTTGAGAAAAATTTCAATGCTGTAGATATGACAGGGCTAGCTGTATCATATGCCACTGGTAGAATTTGAGAGTGAAGTTCAGGAGGATATGGTGTCACACTGTCATAGTAGTAGAAATTAAAAATGATCAGTAAGAGAGGGTTTTTAAGAAAATGAAAAAACAGAAATACGCGTGAGGAATAAAGTAGTGTCTTGGTGTAAGATGTAAATATCTCTTCTAGCGATAAATTAAGTAGGTTGCTCGTGGTGACGTACTGTTTCTGTATCAATTTCCTTCGAAAGAGTTTTGTTGGGATTTTTAAGTAAAATATATTTTTTTCCATATCTGCTTAGTCTAAAACATGTAATTAGGAGGTTTTTAAAGCATTTAACCTGTTTGTCAAGGTTGTTTATGTGCATAGGAGAGAGAATCTGGTCTGAACTTTTGGACGTAAATTAGAGACCTTCAGAGTTTCAGTGTGAGGCTTGATGGTAAAACTTGATAGCATTTGGAAATGTCCTCAGGTGAACAAAGGTAAACTTTGCATTTGACGTGGAATTTGTGGGCTTGCCATCCTAAGAGGTCCCTTCCTTCACCCTTCTGGAATGTATGCAAAGGCATACTCTTTTACCGAAGGGGTTAATTTCATAATAGCGGTATGTTGTAAAATGTGGAAGATGTTGAAAACTTACTGCAAACTTTCTGGGAAGCGAGAGGGATGGTACAGAAGACTGATTCTGGGGCATCTTGGTTTCTAGGGCTTTTTAGTGCCGGTTTTATTTAACTTCTCGTGACTGCATTTCAGCTGGTCACCTCAGGTACCTTTTCAGGAGCATGAGGAAGGGGTGCATCACCCTTTGGAACTGCTGGTTTCTCTCCGTTATTCTAAGGGTTGGTCACAGCAGCTGGCTCTGCTGCAGAGCTCCACACTTAGCTGAAGTCAGGAACACAGATGCTTGTCTGCTGCAACCCTACTGGCAGTTTCTTCTCTTACAGAAATTGTAGTGTGTATTAGTACAATAATATCTAGGACAAAGTTTTATTCCACAAGTAGTTAACTGAGTGATTTGCAGTTTGCATTCAAGGGCAAGTAAGGTATATGTGTTAAAGAGAAAATTATGCGGGTGTAAAATTAAGAAAATAATGGAGTGAATGTATGTGTCATAGAAGATTAATACAGTGTTTACAATTGAAGCAGTATGCTTGCAGTGCATATGATGGATGTTCTTTTGTTCTGAGCTGCATTAAGGTTCTGAAATTGGTAATTACCAGTCATATTTCAGCATCTTAATCTGATCTTTGACATCTTGGTTCTGGGAGAGAAACAGATGTAAATCATTCCAAGGGGAAAATTTGCACTATCAATAATTATAACTGCTAAATAATCTGTCTTAGCGGAGTCCATCTTGTGCTAAAAACTGTTTAGGTATTATATAGAATAACATCAGTAAAAAGGATTGGAAGAGGAGCAGTTTAGTGTAGCTTGTGAACTACCGAACTGATGTAGATGTTTCATTATCTAAGAAAGTTAATTGGAAACACGGTATCAGCACTGATAATAGCTTGTGATGCCACTGCGTGGTTCAACTGAGTGCTAACTTAGGACCAAAGCACTTTTCTTTTGATTCCTGCTCCTTTGGAAACTGAAAGGGGAGAAGGCGGCACTGGTGAGGCACTAGTTCTATTTCCTTTTATTTTTAAGAAAAACGAAAAAAGACAAAAGTTCAAAAGTGTGGTTTGGCAGGTGAACTCAGGGGCAATCATTAAGTATGCAGCTACTTATATCGCTTTTTAATTTGCTTAGCATTCAAATACTCAGAACTGTACTCTCCAAAGTTGATAGTTTCTTGTAAAGACATATAAAATATCTTGGTCTACTTTGCGTCCCTTTTGTCTACGTCTATGGAAATTTGAACCTTTTTTTATTAGAAATAAAAACTGAGATTGTCAAGTAAACATGTAACTCGGAATTAGGCTTCCAAAGGAAAAACAGGTGGCTGAAACAATCAGAAATGATATTACTGGCAACTGTCTCTCAATTAAAATAACACAAGTTATTGTACCATAGAAGAGCATTCTCTGCATTAGTAAAAAGTTTTGAGCATCGTTAAAGGTTTTTATATGATGAGGCAATTGTGACTTGTTCTGTTTTGGACAATAACGAATGCACAACTGAATGCGAATGTGGGGTTGCCTGCAGTGCTGAATATCTGTTTCGTTTTAGCTGTTTGTCTATTTCTGCTGACTATCATTACGACAATGTCGCTCAACCTGGGTTCTGCAAAAGCACCCATGAGTAACTCTATATTGGAGGGAAACCCTATATAGCCCTGTATTCCTAGTTTTGGGGAATACTGGTATCAGTTATATTGGTGTGTAAATGACTGCAAGCATCGTAGAGTTAAGATTTCAAATACCTTGGAAAAAACAGTAGTCTCTGTGTACAAAAAGTGGAAGTTAATGACTTAACAATTTTGGTTGCTTTACATTATTATTTTAAAATACCGTAGAGAAAAAAAAATTCCTAAAGCTGAGTATCTATGTGATGAAAACTTAAAGGAAATGAGACCAAGAATTTGAAGGTATTAATAAGCTGTGATTTATAAACTGTATTTGAGAAATTTGAAATTGCTAGATACTTTTATTGAGGCTTAAAATTAAAATGGTATACTCTGAATGAAAAAAAAAAACGACCTCTGATGTTGCAGTTAACATGTGTTCACCAGACCATACCATTTACACTATCAAAATATCACCTTAAGGTTTTGACTTCAATTCCTCTTTAACACACATTTGATTTCAGTAGGGGAAATGGGGGAGATACATGAGCACTGATCACAGTCCTTCAAGTTCTTGATCTCATCTTGGTTGATATTTGCAGGTCATGTTCCCATTACATATTCTTAAGCTTTCTGCTTTACTTTCTAGCCTTTTGGATAATAATGGTAGGTAAATTGTTACTGTTCTTTGCAGGAAGATAACTGTTCAGAAAAGTAATATGTTTGCTTGAGAGTAGTATGAGTTCTCTGTTGCAAATGATATTTTAAAAATTAATTCCTTTAAGGGGAAGCTGTACAGTCTGTGAACTGCTAATGAACTGGATTCACTAGATGGCAAAAGAGTTGTTTGTTTCGTTCCATTTCCCTCGTCTTCCTCTATTAATAAACTTAGATTTATTTTTTTGGATGAGCCTTTTAATGATGTTCTTTGTCAATTCTATTGCAGCTGCATCTAATACTGTTCTAGGAAAAAAAAAAACAAACAACAACAAAACCTCTTTCCAGAATTAATTCCAATGCACCTTTTTTTTTAATATAAAAAAGCTAATTTTAATTGTGACTGTTGTTCTTCATGACCTATTGCATCTTGTGTAGGATCATGAAACTTCAGATATTCAACTGGGTAAAATAACTGCGTTTTCTATAGTCAAGAAATTGTGCAGAAATAGATTTTGCCAGTAGGTGACCCTCTTACAACATGTTTGTTTCTTGATGCCCACTTTTCCTCTTCAGGATGTCAGTAACCTGATTGAATTCAAAAATTTCTAAGGTTGTCTAAGAGATGAAAAGGAGTGTGTCCACTCGTGCAAAAGCACCTCTTAAAAATCTGTGATTTTTACTTATGTGTGTAAAGTAGCTAGCGTCGTTTAGTGAGCAAATGTGTGTGGGGGGGTATATTTATTTTTGAAATCAAAGCATATTGTTAATTTAGAAATTTTTTTTTCATAAACCAGGAAAAAGTAATAAATATTACGATTTTCTTTTCTTCCAAGAAACATAAGACATTTTAACAGCTGAAGGGTTTGTGTAAAGGAATGGCCCAGGAGCCTGTTCAAACATTCATATCATGTTTAAATATCATAATTTTGGGGGCTTCTCTTGATCCGTCACTGGTGTGGAGTACTTTATTCCTCATTTCATGCAGAGGAAATTCAGGGATGGGAACCACTGTAGTGTGGGATCTTGAAAGCACTTGACAGGCTTTGGTATTAAGTTGAGTCTTTTAAGTCCTTAAATAACTCTGAGATCTAATTGGTTTATCAGGACAATGGATGATGTTGGTGTTAAAATTCAGTCCAAAATTCCAAGTTCTTTAGTAGGATTACTTATCTTCAAAATTTCTATTCTTCTCGTTTCTCTTCTTTTTCACTAATCTCCTCTTAAAGTAAATAATACCCATGAATTACATGTGTGAAGATACATGTGTCACAGGGAATCACGCAATGAAAAGTTTAAAACTGTACCAAATAAATGTAATGAGTGTTTTAATTGCAACAGCAATCACTCAATTCCTATATATACTTACATATTTGTATTTACAAGAATTATAACAAAAAGTGCGTACTTATGTAAATATAATTTTAAATGAACATGTAATGTTGCAGTCATCATAGTTAGAACTGTTACCTTGTTATTGAAAGTAAGTACTTTATGTTTTAAAAATTTGAACTATTTACCATATGGAAGTGTCATCTTACATGAATGATGAAACTGAACTGGGAATATTGGATAGTATGCATCAGGGGACACTCTTCAAATGGAATCATGCATCTTGCCTTTTATGTCTTTTGGAAACCGTTTGGTTTGAATTGCTCTAGAGGTCCAAATAATAGCTCAGGTAAAGCAGGGTTTGTTAAACGACACTTTGTCAAATGTAGTGTGAAATGGAAACAGGTAGTTCTGAACTAATTGTGAGGCAGCTTAGCTGGAAAGTGTGGCTAGCGAATGTGCAGGAAACACAATACAAAACATACTTTGTTATATGTCAAATCTTTATTCTGTACGTTTTAGAATCGTAACAAATCTGTGGCTTTAGGTGTATATATAATGTACAGGAACACCAGGCTCTTCTCCTTCAAAGCAGTGATATTCATTCTTGCAGATGCCTTACTGTCCTGTACCGGTTATCTTTTTTACAAGCATCACAAACTCATCAAAGCTGACAGTTCCATCATTATTTTTGTCCAACGATTTAATGATATTGTCAAGTGAGAATGAATCCTGTTTTTATAGGAGAAGAATTAAAAAAAAAAGAGAATGAAATAAATAGATTGCCACGACTATTTTCTTATGAGGAATATTGCCAAGAAGCGATGCAGTCAATAACAGTCAGAGTTACTTGAAGGTGTTGCTGGTAGTGTTGTGTTTACCAGTTTTACTGGTTAAACTAGAAATACAGTGCCTGCTATCGCCTGCCAAAAATGTTAACAAAGATATGATAAGTATCAAATATTACTCAAACAGGTTACTTCAAGTTTTGTGGGTGAATGTGGAATTTAGGAAACGGAGCAGATGGAATAGCTGCAGCAGGTACATAGTCACCAATAAAAATTAATATGCATACCACCTACTGCTTTATTAAGTACTAATTTGGGCCCTGCATACACTATTTGAAGACGTACTACTTTCATTAGGCTTTGGACCAGGACCTGAGAGTCTCTTTCCTCCTCCGCTTGTCCCCTCTTTACTGGGAATACTGTATTCACTGTTGCAAAAATCTTACTAATGTATTAAATCTAATTTAGATTATTAGCTCCTTTTATTTGTCGTGTCCGGTAAGAGTGCATATAACACCCTGATGCAGCGAGTATTCTAATAACATCGCTGATCAGACTAGTTAAGTAATATAAAATGAGTTTTGATTTATAATTTAGATTTTTAAAATGTTTTCTTTCTTCATACTGTATGTCTGTGCGTGTTTTGTAGTGTCATGTCCTGTTGATTTATCATGATGCCATATTGCTTGAAAATATCTGATATCCAGACAGAAGACATCAGTATTGCTTTTCCTGAACACTTCCATTTCCACGTACCTCGGAAAAGGGGTATGGTGCTCAATTGTGTACAGCTAATATAAAAAGCATTCTATTTCTGAATTTGCCATCACATTTCCTATTAATTTTTGGCAATTAATTTCTGACATGTTTTTTAAGGGAAAAAAACTTTGTGTTTTATTAGTTCTTTTGTCAACTATCCAAAACACGGTATTTAAGGATTTGTCTAACAAAAGAATCTAAATTGAGTCCAAATGCGGTTCAGGAAAGGTCTGGCAGAGAACGTAGGTGAAATCAGAACCTAGATTTTTTTCCAGCTACAGGAAATGGGTATTTCTCTCTCTAGCTTGGTGGCATCTCTTTTCTTTACTTGGCATGTTTCTGGAATGGCAAACCTTTTATTTTGTGATGATGGGAACTTAATCTAGGTAGAAATTGGCACATGTCTATTACTTTTAAATTTGTCATACTGATTTACTCGGTTTATAAATTTTTCTAAATATTTTCTAGATTCAAAGTTTATTATTTAGACTGAAACAAAAAATATTTTATAAGACTCAGATGCAATATTCTAGGTGAAATTTGGCCTGCATAAAAACCCCCAAACAAAACAGCTTTTTAGATTTTTGCATTTTATTTCATAGGGCTTTGTTATAAACTCCCTACTCGGGTACCTGTTTAGAGCTACTGTTCATTGATGCGAATGAAGTTTTATAAGCCAGCCCTTATTTAAGGATTATTTATGGAGTCAGTGAAACCATTTGGGCACAATAATATCCCTTGCAGCGTCATTGCCTGTATTTCCTTTTTTCCTGTCCATTTCATAGGAAGCACAGTGAATATAAGAAGAGTGAAACTTACCTTCAGGTACTGTGCAAATTGATTCTGAAGTAGATTTTTCAGCCCACCGATGGACAGTGCACTGGTGCTGCCCTCCATTAAAGCATACTGGGTAAAATACTTCAGAAGGTTATCGCTGAGTAAATGTTCCATGTTTCTCAGATGTTGTCTTGAAGGATAACTGCAAAGACAGCAGGCAATGACAGTTCTGTGCATCAGAATTTTCAAATGCTTCTGAGACCCTGTTCATTGGTTTACTAACCACATGAAATGATTAATACTTAACCTAGATGAAAGAGGTTGGGGTTTTTTTCCTCTGTAAAACTGGATCAACTCTCCCAAGAAAAAAAATAATCTAAGTTAGTTTCAAAGATTTGAAAAACGCTATACGTTTAGGTTATGCTTACCTCACTCAAAATCCAGAGCTTTCAAATGTATCCAGCAGAAGTGAGATTCT
This sequence comes from Cariama cristata, assembly GCF_000690535.1. Classification (NCBI taxonomy): domain Eukaryota; kingdom Metazoa; phylum Chordata; class Aves; order Cariamiformes; family Cariamidae; genus Cariama; species Cariama cristata. The sequence continues at coordinate 32,420 of NW_009622657.1, forward strand.
CAGATTGGGGCAACCTTTATAGTTGCTTGCATGCTCCACCCTAATTATGAAACTAGCATTTGTCATTGAGTCAGTGCACTAGTTTTGTTGTGTTTTCAATTGTCAAAGGAATAGGATACTTTAGCAGTAGAAATGAGTAATATATGTATATTTTTTTATCTCTGAAATGGGTTGGCATCAGCATCCGCCACTGCACTTGATGTAGGTTTACTTGGTCTTTATAGACCCTCTGGGAGAGATTTTTCTCTCTTAAATGTGTGTATTTTACACTTCAAGATGTACCACACCTAAAGAAGCCTGAAAAAGGCTCCTATGGGGATATGTACAGCATTTGTTATTATAATGGACTTTTGGAAAATGGTAAATATAAATTTGTTTTAAAAAGATCCAGGTAAGAAAATATGAAGAAGCTACTTGCTCTTTGTTTGAGTTGATAATCACCAATGCCAAAGCCAGTTCTCCAAATTTTGTGCTGTTTTTTAGCACAGGAGATTGATGGATTTCCTCTGGGATAAAATTTTGGTTGCTGCTATTAAGAATCAAAACACTCCATGATGTGAATGGAAAAAGACTGGAGCATTCTAAATGGCAAAAGTGAATCTAAGGCTCTGAAAAACAGTTTCTTCTTGGGAACACCTTCATAACTGAATATCGTGTTCTGCAGTTTCTGAAATCATGTTCCATTGATGGTCTGTGGGGCATTTTTGAGTGATATTCAGCCTGTGGTTGATGCTTCATGACCCAACACTGCTGGTTTTGCAACTGCTGGATTGCTGGCTCTGGCTGTGGTTTCTACATGTGTTTTCTAATCTGCCTGATGTCTGCTGTTGTCATTTTTTGGTGCTTAGGTCCAGGCTTACTTACTAGATCTTTCACTCTGTGCATCGCTTACTGAGAATCAATCACCATTGCATCACTTGTAACTCAGAATCAAGAGCTTCGTGGGTCTGTAGGAGATGGGAGGGTTGGAAGGGGTGTTTCTGAAACTGCAGCTGTGTGGATCTAACGTTCCGTGATGGGTAAGTAGGAGGTTTCCATGAGAAGGCTAGGCAAGCTTTGCTAGATGAATCATGTAGATATACACCTTTCATTAGCAGTCTGCTTGCATGTGCTTATACTTGTTTCCCAAAGTGTCAGAGAGAAGAGTCCTCCAGAGATTATATAATTTGTTCTTCCCTTTGCCCTAGAGTGGGATTACTGGTATTTATGTTGGAGGTCTACTTAACATATTCTTAAGTGCCTTAAATAATGGGGTCTCCACAACCTCCTTATCTGGTTCATTCCTTGTGGTTCCTTATCTTACTATTAGACAGTATTACCATATGTCCACGTGGCTTGCTGCACTTAAGCCCTTTGCTTCTCCTGTCTCCACAGATCGGGAGAACAGATATATTGTCTTCTTTCTTAAAATGACCTTTAACATATCAGAGAAATCCTCTGTTGTCCTTTTTTGGGTCAGAAATCCTTGCTAGTTTAGTGTTCCTTTGGGACTCCTACTTCTTGGATCTACTCATCTTTTCTTGACTTGCTCCAGTCGGTTCCCATCCTGCTTGAGATGCTTTGTCCAAAGCTGTACAGCTGGTTCACCACTCTGGGTGCTCATGGCATGGCAGATATAAATAGTGCCTGAAGCGCTTGGTTGGTGAGGATAACCTCTATGTCATTTTACAGGGAGGTGGCAAGCAGCAGGTGTTAAATAGTGGAAGACTTTGTCAAGTTTTTTGACACTTTATTTCAAGCTTGTTGTGGGGAGGACAGATACACTGATTTCAAATTCAGTGCAAAAGCTTGGCGTTAGCTTGAGGGTCAAAGAGCTGGGGTCAGGCGTCCCCCAATCTTTGTCCCATCCAACTGAGCCATGAAGCTGGAAGCGCACTTTCTCCTGTGTTTGCTTTTGGATTCAACAGAAAGTTGGGAGCCACTGCTGTCATCAGTAGTGGAACCTCTGCTGCTACTGTGGTAGACAGTGGTAGCAGTGCAAGCGAGTCAGGGAGTCCTGGTCTAGAGCCCATTGTGTGGGTTAGGGCAAGTCCCATACACCAAACTGGGGCATGCACTCTGTGATTGTTCATGACAATAAGATAATCATAAGTCCTTTTCTCTTTCTATTCTTTCCTCAAACAAAATGAGAACAAAACATCTGTTTCTTTCTTCTTCCATCCTGTTTTCCACCTTTGGTAGATGGTGAAATTTTAGTAGTAGTGCACGACCAGGTGATCTGCTAAGGCTTCTGCTCCCCATCTGCTAATTCTCCTTGCCTACAGCTCCTGCCTGTGGTAGCCTCACCACACTTACTGTTTTATTGTTCTTGAAGACAGTGTCAGGAAGCTGGTGTGTATTGTTGACATGACAGTATTTGCAAAACTTAAATTTAAGTATTCAAATGACTTGTCTTTACTTATACCAAAGGCACCTCCCTGTCTTGAAGACGTGGTAGTAAGATGCTTAGTAGTACGGAAGAAGAGTTGTATTTCGAGGGATCGCAACTCAAGGAATTCAGCACATTAGCCTTGTTAATTTGTTAAGGATTCATTAGAGAACACCACCTAATTGCAAAATGGCATAACCAGTTTTACAGAAGTATCTGCCCATGGAAGTGAGGGATCAATGTCTGGAAATTTAGGTGACCTGCTCAAGAGTTGCAGAAGAGTTGCATGCCAGATCTGGGGATGAATCTGGTCTCCTCAGATCAGCTTTATTCACAGGGCACTGTAATCTGTAAGGGGCTATCTGAGTGAGAGAGTGGCAGAGCTGGGATTTGTGGTTTGATATCCCAACTCTTTGTCCTCTTCTCTCTCATGTAGACCGCAATGCCCTCCTCCAATAATTTGTGTGACATCTCTGAACTCTGTATTGGAATCGGGAACAGAACTCAGTTTGACAGGCCCCAGTACACTGTCTTTGCCAGAAGACCCCTTTGTAGGACATAAGTGCTCTTCTGAAATAGGTACAGTTTAACCATGGCAGAATGATATCCAGCGGTAAGGAATTCTGGTCGATGACCAAGAATTCGAACAAAAGTAGGGGAAAATAATGTTACTATTGCCACTATTACATGATGGGTGACTAGCAGATAGCAGCATTTATCTGTGCTGAAGAACGGCGCTTGGTACCAAGCTTTGATGTCTGTGCAAGCTGACACCCAGTGTAGAAGCAGCAGTCCAGATTTGGTTACAGCGTTTTGCTGCTCGCTCTTGGATGTGTGAATATATGCCATTCCTGCAGTTTATGACATAATTCAATTGGGCTTGCCCTGAACTAGAGAAATCATGTCAGTAAGTACCATATCCTTTTGGAATTGACATTTTTATTGTAGCTTAGATACAAAGCCATTAGCAAAAAAGAACTAAGTTGATGATGTGTTGTAAGTCTGTTTAGGGATGCATATCACACACATGTCCCTGTGATGATTGTGTGTCACTTTCTTTCAGTGATGGTGTCCGCAGATTCAATATTTGCTCAAAATTGACTATTGCTGAGTATTGCACCAGTAAACTGGTTTGCTGGCGTATGTGGAGCAAGCAATTCCCACCACATTGGAGAGTAAGAGGATACAAGCTGCAGGGCTGACGGAAGTTTGGGCACCACTGCTAGTGATGGGAGTGGTGAAGCTTATGGCATCATGGCCACGTGGCCTTCATCCATGTTTAATGATGGGTTAAGTGGGATGGTAACTCAGGTGCTATCTCTTTTGCCCTTGTCACATCCTTCCTGCCACCACTGATGGCTAAATAGTATGTGAATCTGTGCTCCTTGTTTACCTTAATGTGCTGGACTATGTATTGGGTTGGTCTACGAGTGGATTTCTGTGCCATTCACTGACACTGTTGGAAGGGGCAGGGCACCTTCTACAGGGGTGGGGCTGTCACCCAAGGGCAGCAACTATCTCAGTCATCCTGTTTAATCCTCTGCTAATGGGTTAATGTCCTAACCCTCCAGTACTTTTCCACCTTCTTCAGTGTGTTTTATTGTAGCAGCACCGTTGTTACTTGTATGGGAGTCCAAGTACTTCAAAGCTAGTTGAGGAATCTCTGTGAGGCTTACATTACAGCCTGACCACAGTATAGAAATGTCTGCTGTCAAGGTGAAGTTGGCTATAATTGAGAACATGTATTTGTAGATGTGCATTTGGAAAGAAAGAGCAGGAGATGGTTTTATGCTTAGTATTCACCTATTTCTACTTGTATACTGCTTGTGCATCATTGCTAGCTCGCAGACGTCAGTCACTAGATCAAAGCGCTTTGTTAGCTTTGATTACTTGCTGGAGTGGAAGTGGAGAAAGACGATAGCACAATTTAAGTACATTGGGCTGGATTAGGAACTCTGTGAAAGATATGGTTCCTTATCTGATTTGGAAAGAAATCTATAGGAGCTTTGGTGAATTCTGCAGAGAATCAGTCCTGCAACTGCAGTCATCGTCAGACATTCTTGCACCATCTGCAATAAGGAAAAGGCTCTAAAGTTGGAATATTGATGGTCAGTCTACTACATGGGACCTTTTTTAAGCTGTGTGTTGGCAGATGTGGGAACTAACTCTCTAGTGCCAACAGGGGAATTGTGATCGAACTTTTCAGTGTTGCCATGGGTTCTTACTGTCAGGCTGGGAGGAGACAAAGGACAGACTGAGAGAGAAGGAACATCCAGTTAACAAATTTTCTGAGGAAGATCAAATAATTATGGGTGAGAAGTTCAGCAAACTGCACTACAGCCATTGTAGAGAACCTGTCATTGCTTTGAGGTATGGAACTGTTAGATGGAAGTCGAGGATGGGTTGTAAAATCCTTTATGTGTCACAGGTGATGCATTCCTTATGTTAAAATTGCCATTGTTTGTAAAACCTCCAGTGGTGACATGTGAAAGGATTGTCTCATCTCACAAATTACCCTTGAACTATATGGGTTATCCTGACAACAGTTTGTTCCAGGCCCTCCCTTGTGACATATACCTAATGAGACGTTGAAGGTCTCTCCCTAAACAGGACTGGGTGCGGTTACTACAGGCAAGAATGATTTAATATAATGCACTGTTTGTAGTCAGCTTTAAATTGGTGATATGTTATTCATTGTAGCTATATGTGTCAGCTTTTACTGTCATATGTACACATCGGGCAGACAAGCTATTCTATCGCTGAAACTCCCTGTGATGTAGATATTCTATGTTACATGAGACAGTTTTGAGGGACAGTGTTTCAAGAAGAGGTTTTATGCTTCCACTTTCTGAAACTTGGCTCATGCAGCAGTGCCATAAGGTTGTTACTGCCACAGCTGAAATTTACGGTTACTAAAACCCTAAAAGTTTTCGGTCCTTCCTAAACTCGGATTTGTTTTTCGGAATTCTTAAGAGTATTCAAAAATGCATAAATCTCTGTTCCAGCAAAGTACATATGGATTTATGGAGGAGTGACATTTTGCTGAGTTTCAGGTAGAGCAAAGTAAGGTAATGCTGTACAAGGGGCACTGGCAAGTTTGTTATTTTTGTGGTGAGATTAAGTCTTCTCTCAGCTGTCGTCTGACCTTGGAGATGCCTGGACTCTCTAGATGTCTCAGCTCTAAGAACCCTTCTTCATCCTGAAAACGAAGTTGATGAGGAGAGATAGAATCAAATTATGTAGTTGGTTTTCAAAACGTTGTTGCTCTCAACAGTGCAAACCTGATGGACTGTTCAAAAGAGGTCTAGGGGTGCACCTAATAAACCACATGGGCACATAATGTAGGAATTACTTGGCACTGAGATGCCTAAATAATAGTAAGAAACTAATTTGCCCAGCTTTTTTTCTTGCCTAGAACTACCTATAATCTGTTTTATGCAAGTCCAGGACTACTGTCTGTCATTGTAATAATCCTACTAGTGAGTCAGAAATGAGACATCTGATTGTCCTGATCCTGGAAGGGCCTAATCTGTGATGTATTCTTACAGTTTATTTAATATGATTTGATAGAAAGGGACCTGTGAGTTAGTGATGCTTTCTTTTAAAGATAGTATGGTGATGTGATAGGGTACTCTTGATTCTCTTTGTGTGCATGTGGGGAGGATGGGGAATCCTGGGTTCTGGCCTCTCTGTCTAAAACAATTTTGCCTTTTACATTAAACAGCAGGAACCGGGAGAATCGGCATTCTCAGTTTTTGACCACATGGACCAGCGTGCACTCTTGTGCGGATGTATTTGTATGCCGAGTGGGGACAGTGAGCCCTCAGCACGGTTACAATACTCAAGCCTCTAGAAATCGGGTACTGAGGTCTTTTATCAGAATGTGCCGCAGTCACTCTCTAGGTCACTGTGACTCTGCTGCAGCTGTGCTGGCCTTGCTGCTGAAGTAGAAGGGAATTATTGAGGCAGGTCCGCAGTACTGAGTAGAGGTGCTTGTGCTAGGTAATGACCACCTGCATTCCTCCACAAACAGGTGAAGTTTGGGGAAAACAGCAGTAACCGTCAGAGGTGCTCTTCAGGAGAAAGAAATGGAGGTCATTTTGCAAGGCTTCTTTGCTAGCAAACTGTGAGTCTCTCTGTCCAATTTCTTTACCTTCAGTACACTGTAAGAACAACCAGATCAGCCTCGCTGGCCTCGTCAGGCTCAGCAGCACAAAATGCGGAGGCAGAGAAATAAATAGCATAGTTGTAAGAACCTTGGAGCTCTCTCTTTGATTCAGAGAAAGAGGCGCTTGTATGCACTGGTTGAGCTCCCATAGTTGCTAATTCTCAGTCAAAAGTCTGCAAATGTGCCATGCCATGTAAAATCAGATTATTAGTGGTATTCTGGAGTCTGTTTCATTATCAATGTGAAACAACAAAAATGATGTTACGAAGTAACAGCTTTACCTTTGACATGCAAATCCCTCATCTGTTAGCACTTTGATGTGTTGATTTGGAGATGTAATAGGTATTTGCTAAATTCTTTCCAAGGAAGACTGTCAAAATTACCACAAATAACTTTGTTTGAGTTCTCTCCAGTATGAGAATTTGGGACAATGGAAGCAAAAGGCTGCTAGAGAAGTCTACCCTCCCCTAGCCCTGTCTTTTGACCAAGTCAAGAGTTACCCTGGGACATGAGGGAAAAGCAAAGATGAAATCAGAGGGAACTAATCAGGCTTATGAGAAGAGTAGCCGTTGTCTAACGAACAGTTGTCTAAATATTTTATATGTGATTATGGCCTATTGAACGAAATGAACCTATTGCTACTTAACAAAAACTGTAGTCAAGCAAGGATAGTACCTGTGTACCTAGCTTAATTTTAGATTGTGTAATTACCTAATGTGATTACTAAATCAAAACCAAATTATAATAAATTCAGTAAGTAACAGCAGTAGTAGTTTGGAAGCTCTCAGTTTACACGAATACATCAAGTGAGCACTTTATAAACAACTGTAAAACAGAACGTCGAAGAAGTAGATTTGCATTTTGTTATAAACCAAAATTAACAGATTATCCATGTTGATCGTAACTAATTTCTCAGTTGTGCTAGTGAGGAACCCAACTGTCAATTAAGTTCAATTTAAGATTCGATCTTAGAGCCAGTTTCGTTTATTTTAGGTTAGTGACTAGTCTTGCCTTCAACACAGAAAGGCTTTGCTTTTTGCTTTTCTTGCTTTCCTGTAATATACAGAAGTTCACAGCGAAGCTGTAACAAATTACAGCTTTAAGAAGTTTCTTAGGATTCAGAACCAAGAGTGGAGAGAATGTTATAAGAAAATTTCAAGTGTCTTTAGCTTGTAAGGGTGTGCACCAGGTGCCATGTGGAGCTTGGCCTTAAGGCTAGCATTGGTTTGGCACAGACCTGTGCAACTCCAAGATACCTGTGTATGCTATGTGGCCTTTGTATGTCAGAACTGCCAAAACATCAAAAAAGGAGAAACATTGGTTTTCCTCTGAGACATTACTAAAGTTGATTTTTTCCTGTCACCTCTGCATACTCACCTTTTATTGTCCATTGCATCCTAGGATTAAAAAGCCCTAATACCTAGCTATGAAGAATCTGGAAATTTAAAAAATAATGAAAAAATATATATAGAAAAACACTTGGTGATTATTGCATTGTGGCTAAAAGATAATATAGATTTAATTAGCTGTGGCTTCCATTGGGATTATCATTTGACCTGGCTAATTACAGAGAGCCTGCGTAGGGATCACAGACGTAACTTGCCATGAAACTGTTAACGTTGGTCTTCACTGATGAGAAGGAAGCCCAACAGTTGCCCAAGAGCATGGGAAAAATACCAAAGCCTCAGTATTGCTCAATCTGTAAACTGAAAAATAAGTTTTGACAAATCACAGCAGACATGCTGTGTCTGCAAACAGCACAGATGAGCAACCGTTGCTTTCTTGCACAGCTTGACTGTGTGCAAAACTTTTTTGTCTTGTGGCAGAACAACATTCTAAACTTTCTCAGTATAATCTATTTTAAATAGCGATAATTAGAGTTCTTGCAAGGTTTGTGTTGTCTTGCTGTTTCACTGTGAATGTGGAATTGTAAGTGATGGTATACAGAAACAATATGAATTCTGTAACACCAAATAAATTATTGTTTTTGAAATTCAGTATCATTAGCACTATTGTGTGGTGAGTATATTTATATTAGCACTTTCTCACCCAACTTAACTGCTTTTTACCTGTGTTTTCTGAGCTGGAACTTAAGTAACAAGACACATTTAATCGTCTGTCTTCTTGGGAGCATTAGAGAGCCAGTACTTAAGCAAACAACTGAAAAAGTTTCTAAAAATTCTTTCGTCAGTGAATTTATGTAATGTCTTCTTTAATTTCTTCTTTAATTCCACCACGTCCTTGCAAACTCAGCAAAACCTGACATTCGAGTGACAAGTAGCCCTGGGAAGACCTTTATTTGAGATAACGAATTAAAAGGAAAGAGCCCTGCTTTCCTCTTAGAGCCCAGAATGAACTGAAGAAACATACTTGTGAACTAAGCACACCAGTAGGTATATCAGATGTAGGCAGTGTGTTTGGTGTTCTCCAATGCGTTTTGTGGTATCACCTTTACCTAAGAAAAGCACACTGGGTCAGACCACAGCTCTGTCTAGACCAAAGGCCCGTTTGGCCCATCACCTGTCTCCGTTGTCATCTATGAATAATTGTTTGTGGAAAAATATAGTAAAGCAGGTGTACAGTGATGCTTCCCCAGTATATTTTCTCATTTCCTACAACTTAGAGTTCAGATGTTTTAAAGACAGAGAAGACTGGAAGTATAAACTCTGGCCAGCACAGACATAAGAAGTGTTACAATGATCTGTGGTCTGTCTTCCTTTTGTAATTGCTTGTAATGTTGAATAGCTTTTGACTGTTACTGAGTGTTGAACTGGCATCTTCATAGACCTGTCTATTGTAGTCTCAAGGTCCTGTTCCCAAGGGGCTGTGATCAGCTCAAAGCCTCTAATTGAGATGTGAAATTAAACTTGTTTTATCCCCTCTGCATGGCTTTATATTTGATTCTGCTGAATTTCACCTGGCGTTTTGATCACTAAGTTTCAGAAGGTCCTTTTGTAATTCTTTGTAGTAAGCCCTTGTCTTTATTACCCTCAGTAAATTAGGTGTCATCAGCAGGCTTTCACCTACTGTTTGTTCTTATTTCTTTTTATCAAATAAGTTGAATGCACTATTCCTAGAGCCTTCTTCAACACTACTAGTGACTTTCCTTCACTGTGAAAAATTGCATTTTCTTCTACCCTTGTGCTTTTAACTGTATTTTTTGTGTGTGTGTGTTAATCGCATAGTTGCATAGTTTTTTGTAAGAGTCTTTGATGATATGCCTTACATGTCTTTCTAACATCTGTTAGAAATCAAAGTGGACTTTGATTATTAATCAAATCTCCCTTATCCCTGTACTTTTCCTCTGAAGAACTTCAATAGCTAGGTGACAGACCTCCCTTTACAAAATCTTTGCTGGCAGTGTCCCAGCCTGTTAGAGTCGATCCATTTCCAGGGATTTCTTACTGTCTGTTTTGTCTTACTTGTTTTGTAACCACATCTTCAATTGGAGACGGATGCATCAGAGTCTCCCATGAATAAGATTTTTAACTTGGGAATGTCTTTCAAACTCCTTGACAGTGCACACAAGCAAAATGCTCATTTTTTTTAATGCTATGGTCATAGCTTCTTTGAGTATGAGTTTTATTTTTTTAAATCCTGATAATTGATTAGCTTTACATTACCAGATTTTTCTCCTTAAATGAAAATGAATGAAAATAATTTACTCTGAATTATTGATGTCTTTTGTAAGTTGCTTCTCGAATATTTTTGGGGGGGAACAATGATTTGGTATTTATATATTTAACTTTAAAGTATTTGTGTTTCTTTATCTTCATTTGGACATAGATTTAGTTTTTGTGAAGGATGCCTTCTTGCTGTTAATAACCTCCCACTTTTTTTCCTTTCTTAAGGTTTTCTTCATAGAAGCATTTTTCTAAATAGAATTACATGTTACATTTTCAGAAAGTCTTTGACCTTTCCAGTACTTACGTAAGGAATTACGTGTAACTAATTGTAAATCAAATAGGGAAATTTATGTTATGTACAAAACAATTTTCTGGATGAAGTGGATATAGGTGAGTCTCTGTCAATGTCTTGATTTAACAAGCAGAGAACATTTATTTCATGGAGAGCTGTATGCCCAAGTCTGTCTTGGTAACGCTGCAGTATATTTGAATAGCGTGTCACTTCAGTATGAACTATGGGTGCTCCAAGGGTGGTACATATAGTGTTGACAAAGTATGGATGTGGAAGGACCATTCACAAAACCGTTTTGTGCAAGTAGGTTGTATGTTAGGGCAGAACAGCACTGCTTGCCTTATGGCTTAGATGAGGATTTCAGGCTGCCACATGTTTTTGTGTGATTCTCCAGCTGGAATCTATTGGCCTCTGGATGTGCTCTGCTCCCTACAGAGAGGAACACTCAGGTGGCTCCCTTAAAATCTGATCTCCTTCTACGACCAGGTGAC